>NW_021941243.1:0-68989 GCF_902148845.1 Salarias fasciatus
AATCTGGTCAAGAACTGAAAACCCAGTCTGCTCCGCCGCTTGCACAGTGATGGAAAAAATTTCTGCCACACCTGTTGGCAGGCTGACAACCCTAATGTGGTCTAAAGTGCCAATAACCGTGCGCGGATGAAGAAGCACGTTATTAACTCCTACATTTACCACGGGAATGTAAGCCGTTCCCTGAATTACACGGACCAGGGCCGGCGAGGCCAAGAGACCCACGGGTAAGCTGGATTCCGGTGGCTCAAACAACACAGTTCCTTCTGAAAAGTAATTAGAACAAGTTGCAGTCACTATTTTTATTGCTCCACCTGGTGTGCTGCAAGGTTTCTTTCCCCGGACCCCAGAGGTGGGACCAAGTCCTTGTTTTGCAAGTCAAAGTCGAGTCTCAAGTCTTTGCACTCGAGTCCCGAGTCGAGTCCCGAGTCCTGACAGTCAAGTCCTGAGTCGAGTCCCAAGTCAAGACAGTCGAGTCCCGAGTCGAGTCCAAGTCCTAAACTTTTTTCCTCGAGTCCTAAACAAGTCATTAAAAAAAAAAAAAAAAAAAAACTGGGGAGGCACTGTTAAGGAAATTTTGGACTGAGATATCGATACTCTTTTTGAGAAGCGAGCCTGTAGATTGGGTATTTTCACCATATCTGTCAAACACAACATAAAGGTGCTGTGCTCCACCTGCCCCCAATGACCAGTCACCACTGCTTTTGAGAAGTGCTTGAGATGATGACTATAACTTATTTTACTTTTGGTGTGGCTGCCTTCAGATGCTTAGAGAATTATTTCACATTGTAGGTGATTGTCATGTTTTTAATAAAATCCTCTGGCCTCAAACTTTTATGAGTTACAAACCCAACAATGCTGAACTTCATGTTGAAATCAGCTCCATGTCAGATACATAAGCTACTTGTCAACAGGATTTACAGCTCAGGGACAGCACAGAAACAAACCACTGAACTCTATTCATCACAAATAGGAATAAGGTCAAAGCATTTCCAGAATAAAAGAATAAACCTCGGGAGGACAGTTGGAGTTACATTAGAACACATGCTGTTACCAGAACATTATATCTGTGACTGGGTGAATCATGGTTTCAAGCCTAACTATCCATTTCCACTCAAATCGAACATTTTACACAAAGCATCTCCAGGAGTAAATGGAAAAATTACAAAAACACAGTTAGGCAGCTCACAACAGAAACACCAATGATCAGTCTGTCTGATGACTCAGTCAACTTTGTCACAAAAACCTGGTGAATCAGCAGAGGAACAACAACATGAAGCCTTATTGTCTGACCTCTGTTGCTGGGAGGCTGGAAAAATTTATTATCATCATTATTATTATTATTAGCTTTAATTATTGGAGCAAAACTCTGTCATGAGTGGATATTCCAGGTTATGGTATGACCTCTTCCTCTCCTGCTCTCTGGTGTTTCATGGAAGTTTTAATTCTGCTGTGCTGTTCACTGCCTCCTGTACAACCTGCGTACGGCCAGTCACTCTGTTTCCTTCTTTCATTTATAAAATCTGAGGAAAGACCTAATCACAAATCAACATGTCAACATTTCAAAAAGAAAAGCAACCGACATCAGAGGAGGCAGTCTGTTAATCCACAGAATCACCATCAGACGTCCTCAGATAGCTTTAGACTGATCAAGCTAATGAACCAGATCCACACATACTGACATGTCTCTGCCCTGGTAAAGATGCTCTGCCACGATTAAAGAAATATATCAAAATACTAACTGTACCATCGACACAAGAACAAACATTACTGAACATCCAAGGTGTGTTAGACACAGAGAACCATCAGTCTCAGGAGTGTTTTCCATTTTTTATTTGTCCAGGAGCAGAGTTCAACAGAAATGAACAAAGCTGACAGAACAGGTGACTGAGAATGAAGAGGTGACGTCTGTACAAAGAAAGAAAGAAAGAAACAATAAAATAATAGTCCGGTTATCTCCCAGGTTACAGATTACTAGTTGCAATGGAAGTGCAAAGTGTACTTATTTGATCAGGAGACCCTGGTTCTTGCTGGAGGTCCCAGTGGAGACCCTGGTCAGACCCTGGTCCGGCTCCTGCTGGTGGTTCAGTGTTCTCTTGTGAAGCAGAGAGAAGCCTCAGTTCTTCTGTGGCGTCTGAAAACGAGACTCTGCTCCACGATGTCCCAGGAGAGGATCAGCAGTGTGACTGTCTGCCATGTCCATAGAGACAAGCTGGAAGGAGGACAAGGAGGACAAATGTAATGTCTTCATTAGCACTTCAGAACGGCAGGACAATGTTTTTGGGCACTTTTAAAAATGATGATGTTGTAGTGGTGCATGGGCGTGCACTATCATATGTACGCGCACTGCACTGCATGCACGCGCACACGCTGGGCGGCACCTTGCGCCACACCGGAGTTTTAATTGCAGACTCAACTCACCTGCGCGTCTCTCTCTGGCGTTTCTCAGTTCAAGCAGTGCTGCAGCAGCACAGAAGCTGCCGTGAAACCTTCGGTTCAGCTAAAGACAAGTTAAACTTGCTTCTCCACCGCTCTTGAGTTCACGCGGTCAGTGATCTGAACGCCGTCCTGGCGGGGTGAGTGATTACTATCGGCGCTTCATTCATAAAATACTCGCCTCGTTTCTAACCCACGCGTGTTTGTAGGCGCCGCTGCAGTTAATTTTGAGTGCTCCCTTCCTGTTCTCTCACGAGCATCAGCGCACCTGTTCTGTGAGTATGGGTTTCTGTGCTTCCATTCCAAATTCAGAATATTTTGGGATCTAACACGGTTTGCTGTGTAGATCCCCACGTTGTGTGGCAGTCCATCCGCCACTGCGGATCCAGTGAGATTTGCCTGAGAGGCTCTGGGGTAAGTTCAATATTCCTCTCCATCTTAATTAAATTAGGCTCAAACTAAATTCCAATTATAATATTTTAGGGTCGCAGAGACGGGCCTTTTCCTTCCACGTGACTGGTTTCCGCTGCTGCCATTTGGGCTTCTCCTTTATGCTGCTGCTGTTTTTGTAGGCCACATTTAAAATGTGATTTATTTTCCAGGCATGCAGGTTCCATTTTGTAACTTTATTTTGAAATGAATGGATGAGTGTGTGAATGGAAATGCATCTTTTAAAAGGAAAATATTTGTCTCATGAATGAATGTTAAAATTAAATAAAGTAAAGTTTATTTTGATGTCTGTTTCCGGCCCATCAGTCCAACGAATCTGCAGCCTTTTATCTGTGCAGGATAACCTTGGTTTCTACCAGTTGGCGTTGTAAATACAAAAGTCTCCAATTTTAGCAATTTTATAGTGTTATTTAAGTAATTATAATTTATTATGTAAAGAAAACCACTCGACCTGGCCACAATTGGCGTTGTTGGCAGGATTGACTGAATGAGACTGGGGACAGAGGCTGCTGTGGATATTTAGAGGTACAAAGTTAATGTCTAAGTAACTGGGTGATTGATTCTTATAGGTGGGAAAGAAACGGAGAAATACATTGTGTGCAGTGTTGTTTGAGTTTGTGTATTTTGCATTTTCTAAGTTGCATATTTTGATTTATTGTATATGTTTGCTGTGTTTTTCATGAGCATTTTTTGTTTACCATATTATGTTTGTATTAACCTCTGTTTAGCTTTAATCATCTATTGGCTCTTTCGCTACAGCAAACTACAAATCCAACCTTGTATTCTTCTGTATTTTGTGTTCACTGATTTGTGGAGTAACAGCAGCAGCATTTTTTTTAGAATTGTAACCCTTTTGCACAAATATGGAGGAACAGTTAAAACAGCTTCAAGAAATGGTAGCAAACCTACAAGTAGAAAACGAAAACTTGCGTCGTCGTCCTCAATCTAGCTCTAGCGCTTCAGCAGAAGCTGCTGCTTCCTCTAGTCGAATCAACCCTAGTGTTGAGCGGCTAGTCTTTGTCCCAAGAGAGCGAAAGTGCCCAATGTTTCGAGGCAGGGTGGGAATCGGTCTGGGAGAATGGTTAGAGGAGGCAGATGCATGTATGAGGGCTAGACATTTGTCTACCATTGACCGAGCATTTTTCTTTATGATCATTTGGAAGGAGAGGCCGGGAGGAAATCAAATTTCGCTCTGCAGAAGAACGGAGTGACCCAGCGGCAATTACGGCAATTCTAGAGGAACTTATGGGTGTTCAGAGTCCTATGTTGCTTTACAGGAGGCGTTCTTTTCTCGGAGACAACAGGAGGGTGAGACACTGTTGGAGTATTCGCTTGCGCTCAAATCATTAATGGAAAGGGTTTAAACGGCGCGCCCCAAACAACTTTCCAAATTCTGAAACTCTGTTGCGTGACCAATTCGTGGAGCAGGTTCTGAATAACGATCTCCGTCGTTGGCTAAAACAATATGTGCGACAGACTCCTGCAGCCACACTGCTGGACGCCAGAGGTGAGGCAATCGGTGGGAGCGTGAGGGGCTGTCCCCGTGTGTGCGTGGTAGAAGTAATTCTGTCCCTTCAGCACTTGGTATCCAGTACATGGTACGGGGTGGTCATCAGCATTTGGATAGTGGCTCGACATCGGAGGTCGGTGAAATGAAGGAGCTATTGCAGCGACTGCAGGAACAGCAGGACAAACTCGCCCAAAGTATAGCACAGTTGCAGACCTCTCGCCACCGACACCGATCCCCCCGCTTTCGTAGCCGTTCCCTCGCGCAGGCCCCATTATTGTAATCGTTGTGAACAGCCGGGACACATCGCTCGAGAGTGTGATGGCCCACGAGTTCCTTCTCGCGCTCAGGTAGCGGCGCATGGCCAGTTCCCTCCATCACAGCCTTCGGAAAACTAGCGCCCACCGTGCTGCCGAGCCAAAGCCTCGGGTGGGGCATGTACTGGCTCAGAGGACTCTAGAATGGCCGGGAGGTTAGAAGACGTTAGGAAGTTGATCTCAACATGTCCACACATGATGTAGGGATGGGAGGCGCCCCTGTTCCTTGTCTCGTGGGACACTGGATCGATGGTTTCAACCATAACAGAGAGTTTCTTCAGAAGAACTTTGTGCCATGGGGCGAAGAACGTCTTAGAGCCTGTCATTGGCTGGAACTTAAAGCTGCCAATGGTCTTTCCATTCCATATTTGGGTTACCTCGACTGGATGTTGAGCTATGTGGAAAGTTGATGCCCTGCTGTGGCGTTTTGGTGGTGAAGGACCCACCTGGCCGTGTACCTTGTCAAGTCCCTGGAGTTCTAGGGATGAACATAATCAGTAAGTGTTATGAAGAACTTTTGGACAGTATGGCTCTGCCCTATTTGGTGAAGCTTCTGCATCCCTCCCCACCCCGCTTGTGGACGCTCTGCAGAAGTGTCATTTTGCGAGTGAACAACCTACTAGTGTAAGCCTGGCAGAGTTTAGGGTCAGGGGAAGAAGCCTTGTTGTGTACCAGGAGGCACTATGAAGATTGTGGCTGCCACCTGCGCTGAACATTTTTCGGACGGCACAGTGCTGTTTGAACCGTCAGAGTCTGGTTTACCTGCCGGCTTGTTGGCATCTCCTGCTCTAGCTCATGTGTCTCGAGGAACAGCCTACATTCCTGTCGTGAATGTCGGTGCTTCTGACATTTATCTTTACTCCCGTACAGTCATTGGCACATTGGATGACGTGAGAGTAGTTAGCTTGCCTTCAGGTGTTGCAGAAGTACCATCTGTTACTGCTCAGATAGCCTTGCAAGCAGCATCTGTTTCAGTCCCTGACCAGATTGAAAACATTGACCTTTCACATCTGCCTCCAGAAGGACGCGATGCTGCCGATCTTTGTTAAGGAAGCATATATCAGTCTTTGCAGCCACATGACCAAGACTTGGGCTGCACCAACCTCATCTCCCACGAAATTCCCACTTTTGGACGGTGTTCCCGTTCGCCAACGCCATCGTCGCATTCCTCCATCAGAATATGAGGTGGTCAAAGAGCACATAAACCAACTGCTCCAGGCACAGGTCATACGTGAAAGCTCCAGCCCTTATGCTCGCCTATAGTCTTAGTCCGTAGAAGATGGAACGTTTACGGCTATGTGTTGACTATCGGCAACTTAATGCGAAGACCCCGCAAGGATGCCTTCCCTCTTCCACGCATTGACGAATCGTTGGATGCCATGACAGGTGCCTGTTGGTTTTCAACTATGGATTTTAGCTGCCGGGTATAATCACTGTCCTCGGTTGCAGAGAAGCATAGACCAAAGACTGCGTTTTGCAACGCCTTTTGGGCTCTTTGGTGGAATAGAATGCCTTTCGGCCTTTGTAACGCTCCAGGAACTTTCCAACGCCTCATGCAGCGCATGTTCGGCGATCAGCAAGGGCAGTCTTGTTGCTTTACTTAGACGACATTATCATCTTTTCGTCCGATGTTCAGCAGCATTGCAACGGCTGGACTGCGCCTTAGGGAGACTTAATCAGGAAGGTCTAAAAGTTAAGCTCAGTAAATGTAGCTTCTTTAAACGTGAAGGTTAGCTATCTTGGTCATGTCATTTCTGATAAAGGTGTTTCTTACAGACCCCGCAAAAATTGAGTGTGTGGCAAATTGGCCAACGCCCAAAACAGTCACTGAACTTCGGTCTTTTTAGGCTTTGCAAGCTACTATCGCCGCTTCATTGAAGGATTTGCAAAGTTAGCAGCGCCGTTGCATCACCGAGTTGGCATTTTGACAGGCAAGTCGACAAAGAAAGGAAAGCAGGGCGATCTCGAGCTCTGGACAGCAGAGTGTCAGGAAGTTTTGATGCATTAAAGGCAAAGTTGACGAGCGCGCCTGTACTGGCATATGCAGATTTCTCAAAGCAGTTCATCTTAGAGGTGGATGCAAGCCACAGTGGGTTGGGAGCCGTGCTCTCCCAGGAGCAAGACGGGAAGGTTAGACCAGTCGCATATGCGAGCCGTGGTTTGCGTAGGACGGAACGCAATATGGCTAACTATAGCTCAATGAAGCTCGAGCTACTTGCTCTAAAGTGGGCAATGACCGATAAGTTTCGGGAGTACTTGTTAGGTCAAAAATGTGTTGTCTACACCGACAACAACCCGCTTAGCTATCTTGCGACGGCAAAGCTTGGAGCTGTTGAGCAGCGTTGGGCTGCACAGCTTGCGTCGTTGATTTGAGTTGAGGTATAGATCGGGTAGGAGCAATCAGAATGCAGATGCTCTGTCCCGCCAACCAGGCCTCACTTCCCAGGATCTCGCAGAATCACTCCCTGGTAGCTTTATACCATATAACTTGCGAGATTCAGGTGGCCCATCAATGGTGGAGGCATCTCAGTCTATTGTATCTGCCTTTCCGGGTCATTCATCTGGTGACATCCGTGCCCTTCAAGCAGTTGATGGTGTAATACAGGAAGTGCTGAACTTTTGGAGGACCGGGGTTCGGCCTAACAGTGAGGAGCGAAACAACTTTCTCATCCTGCTTCTGTTTTACTTCAGCAGTGGGATCGTTTAGTGGAGCGCAGTGGGCTGTTGTACCGGAAGGTATTCCGTCCAGATGGCCAGGAAGCTGTGTTCCAGCTGGTGCTGCCATCAGCATTGATCGAGGAGGTGTTAACACAGCTACACCAAGAACATGGCCACCAAGGCGTGGAACGAACACTGGCCTTACTTCGAGCTCGCTGTTATTGGCCGGGAATGTTCAAGCCGTGAGTGAATGGTGCAGACAGTGCGAGCGGTGTCAAGTTGCTAAGGACTCTCGTCCACTCGCCCGGGGCTCCTATGGGTCACCTTTTGGTTTCCCGACCAAATGAAATTCTAGCGCTAGATTTCACTTTGTTGGAACCATCATCAACTGGATTGGAGAATGTACTTGTCATCACCGATGTGTTCAGCAAATATACTTTAGCTATTCCGACGAGAGACCAGCGGGCGGTGACTGTAGCTAGAGTGTTGGTGTCTGAGTGGTTTTCGAAGTTCGGCGTCCCCGCTAGGTTACATTCTGATCAGGGCCGGAGTTTTGAGGGTTTGTTGATGAGGCAGCTTTGCGAACTTTACGGCGTTGAAAAGTCACGAACGACACCGTATCATCCTGCCGGAAATGGCCAGTGCGAACGGTTTAACCGTACGTTGCACGACTTACTCCGCACCTTACCAGCCTCCCGGAACGTGACTGGTGTGCATGCCTGCCCCAAGTCTTATACGCCTACAATACCACTCCTCACCATTCCACTGGTGAGTCACCGTTCTACCTCATGTTCGGACCAGGAACCCAGATTACCTGTGGACTTTCTGTTAGGTCTGGTCGAGGAACCTGTTGCTGGATATCCCCATGACTGGATTGTAGAACATCAAGCCCGTCTCCAGTTGGCTTTTGAAGGTGCAAAAGAGCATTTGAGAACAGCAGCTGAAGGCCGCAAGGCCAAGCATGATCTCCATCTGCGTGGTAATCCTTTGAATGAAGGACAGATAATTCTGGTGCGTAATACTAACGTGAGAGGTCGATGTAAGATTCAGGACTTGTGGTCCTCGGTGCCACATATAATCGTAAGAGCTCCCCCAGTAGGAGGGTCTGTCTACACCGTTGCTCCTGTTCGGGACCAGACAAGGGTTAAGCAGTTGCATCGCTCCTTAATAAAGACATGGGTTGGAATACAACCCATCGGAAGTTACCCGGGATGGTGGTCCATCTAGGCTTGTGCACAGTCGGTCTAATAGGTCATCTTCCGAGGAGGAGTTGTGTTATGCAGCCCCTGTCTCGGGTGGTTCGTTAGTGTCACAACTTGGGGAGACTGTGTCTGCAGCAGGTGGGATGGAGGTACAATCTGCAACGTTGCCATCGACCGCTGGGCCATCCTCATCTGTTGAATCGGGTAGTGGAGGCGTGAGAAGGTCGGCACGCTCCACAGCTGGTCACCACCCCAACCCTTACAACCTTCCTCGTTCTGCGTTGGACAATTAACAAATTGCATTGGTGGTCTGCCTTTTTTTGTGGCAAGTTGATCGTCGGGTCGACGATCAAAAGGGGGGGGGGTAGAATGTAGTGGTGCATGGGCGTACACTATCATATGTACGCGCACTGCACTGCATGCACGCGCACACGCTGGGCGGCACCTTGCGCCACACCGGAGTTTTAATTGCAGACTCAACTCACCTGCGCGTCTCTCTCTGGCGTTTCTCAGTTCAAGCAGTGCTGCAGCAGCACAGAAGCTGCCGTGAAACCTTCGGTTCAGCTAAAGACAAGTTAAACTTGCTTCTCCACCGCTCTTGAGTTCACGCGGTCAGTGATCTGAACGCCGTCCTGGCGGGGTGAGTGATTACTATCGGCGCTTCATTCATAAAATACTCGCCTCGTTTCTAACCCACGCGTGTTTGTAGGCGCCGCTGCAGTTAATTTTGAGTGCTCCCTTCCTGTTCTCTCACGAGCATCAGCGCACCTGTTCTGTGAGTATGGGTTTCTGTGCTTCCATTCTAAATTCAGAATATTTTGGGATCTAACACGGTTTGCTGTGTAGATCCCCACGTTGTGTGGCAGTCCATCCGCCACTGCGGATCCAGTGAGATTTGCCTGAGAGGCTCTGGGGTAAGTTCAATATTCCTCTCCATCTTAATTAAATTAGGCTCAAACTAAATTCCAATTATAATATTTTAGGGTCGCAGAGACGGGCCTTTTCCTTCCACGTGACTGGTTTCCGCTGCTGCCATTTGGGCTTCTCCTTTATGCTGCTGCTGTTTTTGTAGGCCACATTTAAAATGTGATTTATTTTCCAGGCATGCAGGTTCCATTTTGTAACTTTATTTTGAAATGAATGGATGAGTGTGTGAATGGAAATGCATCTTTTAAAAGGAAAATATTTGTCTCATAAATGAATGTTAAAATTAAATAAAGTAAAGTTTATTTTGATGTCTGTTTCCGGCCCATCAGTCCAACGAATCTGCAGCCTTTTTATCTGTGCAGGATAACCTTGGGGACGCTGGTTTCTACCAGTTGGCGTTGTAAATATAAAAGTCTCCAATTTTAGCAATTTTATAGTGTTATTTAAAGTAATTATAATTTATTATGTAAAGAAAACCACTCGACCTGGCCACAATGTTACCTTTTAGCCTACAAATTTGGACCTGTAGGACTTCCAGTCCTCACAGCTGCAGTTCTGTTGGGGACAAAAGACAGTGTCTGAGTATGTTTAGCTCTGTTTTCTATGTTCAGTGTTAAATGTCCAGTGAGATTTGAACCAAGGGGCAGATTTAAAAAAAAGTCTTCACTAAAGTGTGCACATTTAAACCTATCTTAAATTAAATTGTGTTTCCTTAATGAAATAAAGCATCTTTGATACTTCATTACAGTTCAAAAATAAAAATATGAAATTCATCCCTATTCACATCTTTCAATAAAACTCGCATTTCTTTTTGATCAAAAGCAACAGGTCCCCCGGGGACGAAAAGTATGTTGATGATGAACATTAGCTGAGACTAGAATGAGGCCAAACAGCCTCAAAATGTTGCTGTTAGCATGTTGACAGTAAAGTTCTTCAGGGCATATCCACATTTCAAAACAGATTACCGCCTCTTGCATAAAGTCTATAACATGGGATAATCACAGGGTTAAACTAGCAACCAAGTTTTCAAACTCACCACAGGTGCTGCAGAAGAAAGAGCTGCTCTGTGTGGAGCTTCCACAGGAACAGAGGCACATTTAGAACAGCCACACTTTTTTGTTTTGTTTTTTTAATCCTCGTGAACGTTGCGTCTCTGATGCGAGCGGACGGTGCGTTCAGGAGCATCGGAATGTTATATACTACTGAAAATAACCGGGGTTAAAATGGCTACACGTGAAGGATTTGTGTGTAGTGGAGAAAAAACACCCCTGGCAAAAGTCTCCCCTAAACTGACGCCTATGCGCGCATTCCAGGCGGGCAGTGTTGAAACCAGTTTATTAAAAACAATCGTGGCCGACCTGTTGTGTTGTTTGGAATGCGCCTGGAATGTGCGGGTGTTAAAAACGAGCGCTCCCGTCAATGCGGAAGTGAACGAACTCCGCCCGTTGCACGCGGTCTCGGTGACGCAAAACAAGCGCTCCCGCTGCAGGCGCACCTCGCCACTGCGATCCCATGAAATGAAGCGATAAAAAATAAAAATGATTCATACATCGCACTTTTAAAATGACTATTATGACTTGACATGACTCGTCGAGTCAAAGGATTCGAGTCAAGTCCAAGTCTAGAGTCACTGAGCTTAGAGTCCAAGCAAGTCCAAGTCTTTTTTTGATTTTATCAAGTCGAGTCAAAAAGTCATAAAATCGTGACTCGAGTCCGAGTCGAGTCCGAGTCTCGAGTCCAAGTCTCCCATCTCTGCCGGACCCTAACCTTCCCTGGATGAGCAGGGGTCGGTTTCACCGTGGCAACGTGACATTTTTGCAAAGCATCAACCAAGGGGGTGGGAGGAGACTCTGAAGCTTCTCGAAACAAAGTTGACCCGTACTGACCAAACAACTCGTCATAACACTTGCTAATGATATTCATTCCCAAGACACCAGGGACCTGAGAAGACATACGCCCAGGTGGATCTTTCACCACTAAAACACCACATCGACTTCCCACAAAGTAGAATATCCAGTTCAAGATAACCAATATAAGGGATCGACAGCCCATTGGCAGCCTTGAGCTCCAGCCAGTGACGCGCTTTAAGGCGTTAATTTCCCCAGGGTTCAAAGGTCTTGCGAAAGAAACTTTCCTTTATTGTGGAAACCATCGACCCAGTGTCCACGAGACAAGGTACAGGGGCGCCACCCATACCTACATCAATATGTGGACATGTGGAGATCAGCTTTGGAACATCCTCAACCCTCATACTACTATCATGTGAGCCCATCGATACCCCACCCGAGTTGTGGCTCGGCAACGCGGTGGGCGTTAGTTTTCCGACTGCTGCAGAGGCTGTGCGTCACTGCGCGCTGCTGAATGGGACCGTGAAGGGACACGTGGTCCATCACAATCTCTTGCAATGTGTCCAGGCTGTTGACAGCGATTACAAATGATGGGCCCCTGATGTGACCGCCCATGAGAATAAGAGTGGCGGCACGAATGAGCAGCTTGTAACTCAGTGATGCTCTGTGTCAGTTTGTCCAACTGTTGCTGTTGACGCCGCAACAACTCCTTCATCTCACCTACTTCTGAAGATGGCAGGCTACCCAACTGCTGGTGGCCACCCCTCACCATGTATTGAATACCCAAGGCTGAGGGGACAGAATTGCTGCGGCCACGCACACCCGCCGGCAGCCCCTCACGCTCCCACCTTATCGCCTCCCCTCTGACATCCAACAATGCAGCTGCAGGAGAACGCCTCACAAACTGTTTAAGTTCACGGCGAAGCGCGCCATCTAGAACCTGCTCTACAAATTGATCTCGCAAAAGAACTTCAGCATTTGGAATATTATTGGGAGCGTGCTGTTTCACCCTTTCCATGAGAGATTTCAAAGCGAGTGAGTACTCCAACAACGTTTCCCCCTCCTGCTGCTTCCGGGAAAAGAACGCCTCCTGTAGCAAACATAGGACTCTGCACATCCATAAAGTTCCTGTAAAATTGCGATGATCTTGGTCGGATCACTTCTTTCCTCTGTAGAACGAAACCTTATTTCCTCACGAGCCTCCCCTTCCAAGTGATCGAAAAGAAAAAATGCTTTGTCCACTGAAGACAATGTCTAGCCCTCATACATGATTCTGCCTCCTCTAACCATTCCCCTAAGCCGATACCTGTCTGACCCCTAAACATTGGACATTTTCGGTCATGTGGAATAAAGACCAGCCGGTCAACTCCTGGATTACCACGTGGCGCGCCAATAGGGTCAGTAGATGACGTAGACGGGCCAGCTATAGCCTCAGAAGCAGACTGTGTGCGCTCTCGGCGCAGCCGCTCATTGTCTGCTTTCAATTGGGCTACCATCTCCTGCAATTCTAGCAGTTGTTCCTCCATATTCGCAATTTAAAAAGACTGTGCTAACTAAATCAATCCCTAATATGTACAAGAGACCAAGGGTGTTTCTGCTGAACTGTGGTTTTACTTTTACCACTAGTGATGCGCTTTCAGGTGGACAAAGCTATGCAAGAGGTAACACAAGCATTATACATTCCTGAAAATAAACATGCAAGGTCAAAAAAACAAAGAAACACTTCAACCAAATCAAAACATGCAAAAATGTAGAAAACAGCAAAAACATGCAAAACATCAAATAAGAAACAATGTACATATACTCTGAGTTTCCTTGCTTTAACCCTTGTCAGATCATCACATAGGTAATTTTTATAGGTAGCACTTTATAATACGGCCCGCGTCTTACAGAGTAGCTTCCCTTCTCTTACAGTGTAGTTTCCTCAACTGTGAAGGTAACTGTCGGACATGTACAAGTTATTTCGCGGAACCCGAGGAGTACTTACACTTGTGTCTGACAGCGTAAGTGCGGTTGTCTTACAGTGTAGTTTGACGTGTCTTAATAGGTAATTTCCTAAAGTGTGGAGGTAACTTTCATAAATGGAGCATGACCTTTCACAGACTCTTATGGGGTACTTACGTTCGTGTCTTACAGTGTAAGTCACTCTCTCCTCGCATACATACCTCCAATCGCCCACACATATACACCCACACATACAGACATACATACATACTTACAGATACACACCCACACACACATACATGCTCACAGAAACATACCCACACATACATACACACTTACACATACACAGTCACACACATATACATACATATCCAGATACACACCCACACACTCACATACACATACATACATACCCACTCATACAAAAACATACATACATACTCACACATACACACCCACACACATATACACATGCACGTATATCAATTTTCATTGCTATGCAGATGACACACAATTGTATTTATCTATGAAACCTGATCAAACTAATCAAATAGACAGACTCAGTGACTGTATCAGAGAAATTAAAACCTGGATGACTACGAACTATCTCCGTCTTAATCCTGGCAAAACAGAGGTCATTATACTAGGCCCCCTTAAACTGAGAGAGTGTCTATCTGAACAGATTATCACCTTAGATAACGTCAGTGTATCCTCCTCCTCTACTGTCAGGAACCTCGGGGTCTTATTTGATCAGGATATCTCCTTTAAAGCACATATCAACCTGGCTTGTAAAACAGCATATTTCCACTTGCGCAACATAGCTAAAATAAGAAACATTCTACCTAGAAGCGATCCTGCAGAAAAACTCATCCATGCATTTGTTTCCACTAGACTGGACTACTGCAACTCCCTTCTTGCAGCCTGCCCAAAGAGTGCATTAAAAAATGTTCAGTTGGTTCAAAATGCGGCCGCCAGATTATTAACCGGAACTAGAAGACGTGAACACATTACTCCCGTTCTAAAATCTCTTCACTGGCTTCCCGTCGAGTTTAGAGTTAGATTTAAAATCCTTCTCCTCACTTACGAAATCCTAAATGGGATGGCTCCAACCTATCTCCAAGATGCTTTAACGCCTTATCAACCAATCAGAGCACTTCGCTCTCAAAATGCAGGGTTACTGGTGACTCCTAGAGTCTCTAAATGGACATTAGGTGGAAGAGCCTTTAGCTATCAGGCACCGTTTTTATGGAACCAGCTTCCAAGTGGTGTCAAAGAGGCAGACACAGTCTCCACATTTAAGGTTAGGCTCAAGACGTTTCTCTTCGATGCAGCCTATGATCAGGTCAGCTAGGGATACGAAACTTAACTAAACTAAACTAAACTACACTAAACTAAACTAAACTATACTAACTAAATACTAGTTTAAATACTAAACTATTCACAAAGCTGCCCTAGGAGCTAGAATGCTGTGGGAAGTACGGTGCACTGAGCCCTATCCTCTAATGTCTGAATGTTATTCCCTTTAGTCCGTTCATTGCTTTTCACCTGTTGTCCCCCCCTTCGAGGGGGAGTCTTCTCCAGTTTCAGTTGCTGACTCCATTATTACGAGGGCCTATGAACAAGCTCCGTCCGGACCGGGAGGACACTCCTGTCGGTCCTGCCCGTGGACTGGCTTCAGTTCTACTTCTGGGATCCGTGGTTCCTGTGCTGGACCGTCCAACGGACTGTACTCAACATAGTCCTAGGCTTTACTTCTTATTGTCTCATGCTAGCTGTTGCCAAAGCTGTCCGTCCCTGGGAGAGGGATCCCTCCATACTGTGGTTCTCCCCAAGATTTCTTCTTTTCCCACTGGGTTTTTGGAGTTTTTTCTTGCTGGATGTGAGGGTCTAAGGCGGTGGTTGCTTCGTTTTGTCTCGTTACTGTGATTTTGACATATTCATATTATGCTTATTCACTGTTTTTATTTTTACCAATCAATGTAACATCTTGAAGCCCTCTGAGGCAACTGTTGTGATACTGGGCTATACAAAAATAAATTGATTGATTGATTGAATCCAGTGGTCGTGAGACTCGTAGGCCTCGCTCCATGTAAGGAAACAAGATGTCTGATACAAAACTGCAGAGTGACTAATATGTGAATTGAACTACGTCATTGGTGTGTCCAGCCATTACTGCAACAGCTGTCTGCCAATGCAGGTCCAGATCCCAGCACAGCCACGGTTCCCGTGCTCGGCATGCGTCTCGCAGTGGCACTGGGTCCGGAGGAGCGCGACAGTCAAGAGCAGGTGAATATTTTTCAGCAGTGATATGCACCGTTTTTCTTTGATGTATTCCAACAGATTTATTATTTATAATGAAGCCCAAGTCTGTTGACAAAAGTTCATTTGATAATATCTAAAACTCACTTTCTGTGTTGCAGATGTGGACAGTGAGAGGAGGACCTTCCCGTTGCCTTTGGACGGTACGTGTATAGTCTAATATCGATGAGAAGACACTGAGAAAAAGAGACACTTATAAACTACCACCTACTCCCTCTGCTGTTTAGTCTGCTTTGCTATTATCAGTGACTTATAAGGTGGGGCAAGAATAGCGATGCTTAACCTCTGTATATCTGGATCAATTTTTTTTCAGGAGTTTATGTTAAAATTTCCTCCAACTTTTACAGGCTTCCATACACTTAAGGAAGCTGAGTTGCTTCTAGTTAGTTGCTTCAGAAGGGTTAGGCTTTATTGTCTACCACATCAGAGAAGAGTTTAACTTAAACGGAAGAACAAAAATTTCAACTCTGTTTTAATGACAAAAATACTGACACTGATTAAAAAATGAGTTCTGAACCAGCAAGCTTTCTGCTAACCATTTAAATAGGAGGCAACCATTCTAGAAAAATCAAATGTACTCATTGTTACGACCCAGGGTCGTTGGGAGGTCACAGGGGAGTGGTTAGACGGTGGCAAAGGGCCAACACAGTCAACCGGCAGATGCTCAAAAGGCTCACTAATGGCTGGAATCGAACTGAGTGGCACAGGCTTGAGAATCTGGTTTGGTTTACTCGTCATCTGGCATGTATGGCAGGACTTACAGTATGCAGAGACATCCTATTTCAGTGTACCAGAAGAAAGTCCTTGGGTTGCTGCTGGAAATCCGGGATTGTTGCAAAAGACCACAGCCTGCCTCTTCAGCGGCCCACATAGAGCGGATGGAGACAATAGAAGAATTTGAATCGGAGGAACAGCACCTAAGTGACCAGGAGACATTTGATACCCTGGTAGGATTGACAAGCTTGGCATACAGAACCAGTGCACTTGCACATTGTTGTTTTCCTCTGGAGACTAAAAGACAAACTTTATCATTCACTTATTTCAACAGGTGATGAACACAGCAAAAATTGGTGGGAGGAACACTCGGGACTGTGTCCATAAAGTGCTTGACAGGTATGTTTCTACATAAAGTATTAATTTTGTGTTGAATGTTTTGTTGTTATAAATATTTTCAATTAGTGCTTTCTGGCTGTGTACCAGACTGCATGTTTTCATTTGCAGTTTCCCTATTTTCAGTGTGCAATAAAGTACAAATTCACTGCACAATGCATGGTATATATAACACATGTTTATTTAATACACTAATCAAAATGGAATGCTGATGTGGAAAAAATAAACATCTCGGGTGTTATTTATGACCAGTCTGTAACATTGCATCCTTAAATTGGAAATGATCAACTATATTGCATCCATCAATACTATATAAGACAGTATAGGAGAAAATACAAGCAATATTGGTGTGTGTGTGTGTGTGTGTGTGTGTGTGTGTGTGTGTGTGTGTGTGCGTGTGTGCGTATATATATTTGACAGCCCTATGACTTGTGATTTTTTTTCTCTTAAGACTCTTCACTAATTCATTGATGGCACAATTCAATATGAAGGGCAAAGGGAAGAGGGCCAAAAAAGCCCTGGAAAAAACACGGATTTATGCAGCCATACAAAGTAAGCCTTTGGTTGTTTCTAAGTCGACATTAATGGACAAAACATTAACTTTGCTGTTAACATTTAAAATGCAATGCCATCTCTGTAAAATGGCTGGTGGTTTATGTATTAATACAGAATTTGTAGTTGAGGCAGAGCAGAAGCAACGTTTTTGCTTACAGATATGCAGATTTGGTGTATGAATGCAGTTTGTCCGTGCATTGTTCTTCTAATTTGTTTTTTTCTACTTGTGCAGATGGAGTTATCAAGTATGACAGAAACGCTACTCTGGAACTCATCAGACAGTACACAGTGCTGACCACCTGAAACATGCACCCCAAAGGATTGGCGGGGGAGGGGGGGGCTTCCCAGTTACCCTGGGCTGAATGATCTATGTACCGTTGTTTCCAATGCATTTTGAGTGCTAATGTTCTGGTTTGTGTGCAGTTTGTTTTGAATTTGAATGTTCTGTTTTTATACATTTTGAGTGCTATAAATGTGAGTGAAATTTTTGTAATAAAATTTGCTTAAAACAATTGGATGGTGATTGTAGTCTTATAAAGGTAAAGGTGCTTTATTTGTCATTATACAGTGAATGTACAACGAAATTCGTCCTCTGCATTTAACCCGTCCTTCGATGCCGCTGAAGCGTTCCGTAAGGAGCAGTGGGCAGCTGCCGAGGGCGCCCGTGGACCCATCTCCAGATGTAGAGCCAGGCTAATGGTCAGAATCACCTGACTGGAGGATTGTCTATTGTGCATGTTATCGGTTGTTATTCCAGAAGGTAGGAAACAGTTTACTGTGCCTGTGAATTTTACTGTACCTTGGCTTGTCAGCAGGTTGGATGCTGTCTTTATGCATTTCCAGTTAGCATCTGCTGGTGATTGATTCAAATGAAGCAATAGGAAAATAACCTTGGAAAGCATGCCACCTTCTACAATGGGACTACAGTTATGCGTAGTAAGCAGTCTAAAAATATCTAAAATAAGTGGTAATTTGACATAAATAAGACGTCCACAAGGACCGAATTTAGACATAAAAAGACGCCAAATTGGACCACATTTGGACGTAAAAGAGACGTCCCACAAAGACCACATTAGGACAAGAAATAGTCCTCATACGGACGCACTGTAGACGTCACAAATTGACGTTCAAAAGACGTCTTAAAAAGACGTCATCTGGAGTAACGTTCTGCACCTTCAGGTGACCCGAATTAGACGTCCAAAAATGATGTTAAAAACACGTCGTATGAACGTCCCTTTGCACAGTGGGATGCAGGGTTTCCGCTAGATCTTTTCAGTCCAGGCGCTCTGCCCGCGCTAAATTGTGCAGCACTCGGACAACGGAGAAAAAGAAGAAAAAAAAACTCTCCGACGGTCGAACACCGGCAGCGTTAGCAGCGTTAGCAGCGTTAGCAGCGCGGCACCACGCGCTCCCCCCCTCCGACTAAACTTTTTTTCTGCAGTAAACACTGATATGCTGCAGACTGAAGAGCCATAGAACCACAAAACGTTGAAATGTTCAACAAATTCATTATTCATTGCAGATGCAACAGATGCAGGTTTTTTCCACAGCCTGGATTCCACCGGGCACACTCCACTCTGACGTAAATGAATGCAGCAGCGTGCCACAGGGGTCCTTTCTTGAGGGGCTGCTTTAGCTGTCCGCACATGTGCCTGATCAAAAATTGAGTCATTTTATACAAGGAATCAAAAATCGGCTGTTTAAAAGAAAATACGACCGATGGCCGATGGAGAAAAATGTCCAACTATCGGCCCGATATATCGGCTGGCCGATGAATCGGTTGACCTCTAATCAAAATAACTTAAAACAGACAATTAAGAATCCTTTCTTTATTAATATAACTCCTATAATAAAAGGTTTAAAAATAATTATAAAGAAAATGAAAAAAAAAACAGACAAACTGATGTAAAAAATGAAAAACAACAACCCTAAAGCTACAGAATGAGAAAGAGGAGAGACAAAGGAAAAATAAATATATCACACCACTGAAATAGACTACAATGTAACAGACAACATATCATTTTGTCTTAACAGTCTCCTGAAAATCGGAAAGTCGTCCTATTTTAGGACTTCACCTTTAGGAGTGAACAGGTCCCACATCATTCTGACCCCACTTATTAACTTATTCATTCATTCCGTCTCATTATTGTCAGCCCTAGTGTTATATTGCAATACTAATAAAGACAGCTTGTCAGATTGCTGTAAGACAGGGGTTGGCAATTAGTGGCCCGTGGGCCAAATGTGGCCCGCCAAACCATCCAATCCGGCCCGCGAGAGGATTCCAACACGCGCGCGCACAAACGCACGCATTACCCCGGGCCCTCGAGCGAACGCACGCACCCCTGTTGGAGTGCGATATCTGTCATTGTGTTGCAATAGACAATCTTCGAAGAATTTGTTGTTTAGTTGTGGTTTCCGGTTTGTCACTGAAAAATAGAGGAGTGGCACCTCGTCTGCTGAACAGAGAGCGCAAGTGAGTGCGCTGCACCGAGCTCACCGTGTGTGTTTATTCTACAGTAAGTAACTGTGTGTTTCCACCGGACGCGACGTGAATTTTTCGGGCGACGAGATTACATACAGAGTCACTGTAATGACGCGATTGTCGCTCAACCTTGAGCGGCGGGTGGCGGACGGCGAGCGATGACGCGGCGAGCGGCCGGCGGCGAGCGTTTCCAGGGAAAAATCTGCGTGCCCGTCGACTTCCACTGCCACTCGCTGCTATGGGTGGCCGTTTGTGCCATACATCGCCTGGTACAAAATGCAGTTAAGAACGGCGCTTTTGACACCGAACGCCGCCAGGCGCTTTTATTTTGAAACGCCTCCCGGCGTCTCAAACGCCGAGCGCCGCCAGGCGCTTTTGGACGCCTAGCACCGCCACGCGCTCCATAACATGCTAATATTCTCCTCCCCTGAAGTTTCACCAGCCAGTAAAAGGTATCGGTCTTCTTTTTAGAGGAATTTTTTTCCATATATGTTTTATTGTCCACATGACGTTTGATATATTAAATGTATTAAAATCTATTTTTTCCTTTCTAATCAATTTTTCATCACTGAAATGTTCAAAAATAAATCTGAGATTCTCTCTTTAGGGTCTATGTTTGTCTGTTACAACATTACATTCTCAGTACAATTCAGTTTTTTCAAATAATATCTGAATGCATGATTAGAAGAAGTATTTGAATATTCGTTTGGTAGTAAGTGTCAGGGATGCTGAACTACGTAAACACAAATCTTCACACTGGTTATGTGGCTTCCGCTTAATTTATTATGACATAATTTGTTTTATTTTGTTACTGCTTATATTTTTAATAATAAATCACACAACATAAAACACCAGTTTAACTGGTACAAAGGCACAGATAATTATTTCACTTATAAACATGTTATTTCTGGCTGCAGGGGCATTTTATCTCAATGATGCAGTCATTGGACACCATGACATCTGGGGAGTCACCAAGCAGGTTGCTGTCAGAGAGGAACACTGCTTTTCCTGGATCGTCACACCAGTGGGCTTCATGTATTCCTCTCAATTCCCAAGTCACAAGCCTGGGGTCAAAAAGATAATTTATTGCACAATGTGTAGGTGTTATTACAATCTGTTATTACAAAATAGAAGGAGAGAAGGAAAGAAATATAGGCTCAACTATTCAAGATTTCTTTGTTTACACAAGACTCCTTTGTGGGGGGTTTTTTCTATCACAAGGCGGGATTTATTTATTGTATTTATGAGAGTTAAAACATTTTCGGTGAAGGAACTTGATTCTATATACATTTTGAAAATGTGATCTAACTTTTTCAAAGGTAAAAAATTCCCTGTGGGAACATTTACAAACCTTTTGTCCTGTTCTGACTATTCGCAAACTTTAGCTGCTCTGAAAACATGTCAGATAAGTAATTTTTTGAACATTTTTCCACCCCGTAAGTCTCCTCATTAAGCTCACCCCTGATCAAAAGTATTTACTTTTTTGTTTTTAAACATTTCAGTTTTGAAAAATGTATTAGAAAGGAAAAAATATATTTTAATACATTTAATATATCAAACGTCATGTGGACAAGAAAACATATATGGAAAAAAGTTCCTCACTCAGTTTTCAAGCGCCTGGTGGCGCAACCACACACATACACACAGAAAGCCGGGTGCACACAGGACTTTGGGACAGACATCATAAAAATCCTGCCCACTGTGCAGGAGACGGTGATGAGGAGGCTGTGATGTTTCTGCAGGATGTTCTGTGTTGCATATTTGTTCCAGCGTGACGCGTCCCGCGAATGAATTCACACGCCAGCGATAAAAGTCGTGCCTCTAGCGCGGCACGGTGGCATTTGTCGCGCGAATGCAGTCGCGTTAACCCCCCCCCTGCAGTCCGCGGATGGACACGCGAGCGAGTCATAGACCCCTTGGCCCGCGATTGAAGTGCCCCCCAAAAAAGTGGCCCACCGCCAAATCTAATTGCCGACCCCTGCTGTAAGAGGTCTGACTAATATATCATTGCAGTTAATTGAATTGTTACTTTTAAAGATGAAACAAATGGGATGAAACAGAACACAATATGATGTAAAACCCCACCTCTCCAGATTAGCAGGGATCCTAATTAGATATTGCAGTTAACTTTGAGGGCCTGCATTTTGACAACTGGGGTGGTCGGGTTCACTTTAACCAAATAAAGAATATAACAGTTCCCTCATGTAATGAAATGACTGGACCCAGACAACTGATTTTGGTTTTCTCAAAAAAAAAAAAAATCAAGAACTGTAACGGCTGCTGCCATATTTGTAGTGTGTGTGTTTGTTGTGTGCGCATGCGTGTGTGAGCGTGTGCATGTGTGGGATGGTTTCTCTCTCTGCTTCTCCTTCAGGATGTCCATGGAGGTGATAATTGGATTTTTGACTGGGGCACCAGACCATCTGGGAGAGCATGCCACCCTCCAATCACGGATGGCCATGGGAGGAGCCTCCTCTTCAAAAGCCTGGCGGGAGGATCACTCTGGAGCGGCTGTGTCTGTGTGGTGGCCTGTCACTCCTCACTCGTCTGGCTCGATTGCTGTGACTAACTGCTTGTGTTTGTGTGCCCATTCCAAGAGTTAGGATAGTAGCCTGTGGGTTAGGGATCACCTTTGGTATAGTCTTGGTTCTTCATTTTGTGTTGTTTTTGATTGATGGCATCCCTCAGTTTCTGTAACCCTTTTTATTTATTAAACACCTGTTTACCTTTACCATCTGGGTTTTATGTTACCTCCTTTTCCTCCTTTAAGAGCCGTGGACATAACAGGAAGTATATTTAAAGAAAAAATATAAACGCGCCATACAAATTAATGATTTTAGAGAACAGAACTCAGAGTCCAACAGCGCTTTGTAAAGAAAACTGGAACCACCCAATCAATACAACAGTCCAACACCGACTCAGGGATGAATAAACTCAGTTTGTTTCACAAGGTCAACTTAAGGACTACACTCCTTTATACCCCTTTCACACTGCAACTAGCGGGTCGACCCGTGTTTTCAACCCGCTAATAATCGCCTTTGAGTCCTTTCACACTGCCTGCAGACCCGCCTGCTGGCGAGCCACGTCACTGCGTTTTCCCGCGCCAATAGTGTCCCGCGTTGATGACATCATCAGTGCGACGGAGCAAAGCGAAAGTAGACAACGGACTAGAGATCAGTCCAAGAGATCAGTCCAAGTTACCTGTAGACAAATCTCCTCTTCCCCACGGATCCATAGCAGCTCTCTGGTCTCGCTATCTTGCCAATACTGGGTCGTCTTGATGAAGGAAATCTCACGCTGTGTCCAGAAACAACAACTAGCGTGCTAACATAGCCACGCTACGTTGACATCATCACGTAAGTTACCGCATCAACTTGTGTCTGCCTTTCACTCTCCCTTTTGCCCCTCCCACTAAAAGCCGATAGCAGCAACCCGCTAAAGACCCGCGTCAGTTGCAGGGTTGAAAGACCCGGATCGAAATCCCGTTCATGCCCTTTCACACTGCCATGAGGAGGCAATTATTAGTGGGTTTAAACGGGTTTTTTGGCCAGTGTGAAAGGGGCTTTAAAGTCACAGATCTCGGACACGTGGGCCCACACACACACACACACACACACATACACACAAAACAAAAAAAGTTGCAGGCCTGTTCCTCTTTGCATGAGACAGTTTGATCTCACCCACTGAATGATTCTGAGGTCCAGGGAAAAACCAGGTAAATCCCACCGCTGGCGAGTGACGATCTCAGGGAGGAGTCTGAGTCCACGGCCGGCCGAGTGTGAGGTGTTCAGGTGCAGTCCTCTGGTGTGCGTCTGCTTCGTGGGAATGGCAGCTTCCAGAGTCCGTGCTCCTCGGCCGTCCACCAGCAACCAACAGTCTACCAGCGACAAACGTCTGTTGCTCACTCCCAGTGTGACTGTCAGTGATATCTGTCTGCAACAGACTTCTCTTTGCCGTTAATTGGACTCCTCACGTCTCTCCTGTTGCCATTCTTCCTCTCCTCCAGCCCCCACCCCCCTCTTTTTTTTTAAACACCCATATAGCCAATTACCTAAACTGACTATGACAGACACCCCTTCAAACCAATGAAAATGACAGATTTGAAAATGTCATGGCCCCCCCGGCCTCCTTGTAGGGAGGCTTTAGGTGCGTTTGACATGAGAAAGCCAGAGGCAGACCTTTAAGACTTTTGAGCCGCCCCGCCCAGATTTGGCCCGGCGTCACTGATATGTCGGACCTACGTAGGGCATCGAAAACTCACGAGACCCAAACGAAAGCGGTCACAGAGGTAGCCGCGTGAGCTGCTCGAAAGCAACTCACCATGGCTCCCTGGCCCACCTCTCTGGTTCATCCAGGCAGGGGATTGGACCCCAGCCCACTCGTCATCAGTTTGATGACAACACGCTTTATTTGCATAAATAAACATCCAGTCCCGGCTCCAGCCCAGTGTAGAGGGGGGGGGGGGGGGGGGGGGGGTCGGCTACAAACCGGGGGGGGGGGGGGAACGCAAAGGTGGCGATAAAGTAACGAAGCAACACAAAAACAGAATCCACAGATCAGAGGCCTGTTCTACAATGTTCAACAACATATGTTCATTAATCACATTGCTAAAAAGCACAAATAGTAACAGAACAAATGATAAAATAAGCAGCTCTCACCTTTAGTAGAGCTGGAGTCTCCTCTTCCTTTTGGAATTTTGAATAGCACAACACTTCATACTGATCTGACCAAGGCAGCGGAGTTTGCTGTTGTTTTTAAGCACATAATAAACTGAAAACTTTTTTTTTTTTTGACTGAGGGGGCGAGGCAGTCTGCCCCCCCTTGATGCCTGGTCCGCACTTGCAGCAGCACGCACGCGTCACATGAAAGAAGCCAAAACATAAATTTAAATTATGTTTTTTAAATTTTATTTATTGCAGTTAACTGAATATGAATTAACACAATGTGACACACAAAAGAAATTATGAATTCTTTTGTTTTTAATAAGAAAAAAAAAATTACCCCTCTGACAGCCAGGGGGGGCAAGGAGGCACAGGCGGGGGGCATTGCCCCCCTAATTGACCCCCTGACACCGGGACTGTAAACACCCCCCACGGTGGGAGTCATGAGAAACACAAACATGGAGAACATAGGGTTGTCCGAGTTGGAGGCAGACTTATAACTCCGCCCCACGGCTGCGCCGTCTACTTCGTCGAGCTCCGTCTCTGGCTTTGCCATCGTGAACGCACCTTGTTTGTTTGATTTTCAGGTGGGCGGTGCTGGAGCAGGTTTTCGGAGGCGTGGTTCCAGCTCATCAGCCTGATGAAGTTAAGCCGCTCTCCCGGTCCCTATTTAAAGTGGCGTCCTTGGCTGGAATCAGTACTGGACCTTAACTTCTGCTACAGTATGTTAGACGTGCCTGCTTCGACCTGCTCTCGTGAACTCACTGTTTTTTTTTGTTTTCTCTGCTCTCAGCCTGGGATCCGCTCAGCCTGCCGCTCCTGCCGCCCGCCTGCTCCAAGTACCTCCGGACTCGGATCCAAAGCTTGGACTGGAACTTTGCCGAGGGCCACCTCAGACCCAGCTTGGTCCGACTCAGCTTCTGGACTCACCCTTAGTTCTCCGAATAAATCAGTTTTTTTTTTCACCCGCCATCTGTTCTCCCGTGTCGTCTGCTCCTGAGCCTCCGACCCGTCCCGTAACAGAAAAAAAAAAAAAAAAAACGTACGCAGGTACATATAACCATAAAGCACAACATAGATTCAGACCACATAGATCCATTTTCAAACTTGTATGACCTCCATGAAATATCTCTGGATTAGATCCACCCCTTATATTTCCAACTGGCTACAATGAGAACAATTGATTCAATAGATAACAGAGTTGAAATTTTCTTTGAACTTAATTATACTTCACATTAACCGAGTAACATGCACTTCTATGGGCCACATTAAAGAAAAACACCAGTATTTATTAGTGGACGTGAAAAATCATCAGCTCCGCATCCTTGAACTGTAATGATAACAGACTTAACAGTGTCTGTGGAGTCACTCACGAAGTAGGGTGTTCGTGAATGTCCGTCAGAGTCCTGCACGGGTCCAATTTTCAAGACCCGCCCCGGCCCGACCCGGGGATGTACTAACCCGCAACCGAACCGCAACCGCAGCCCGACCCGTAACCCGTATTTAAAGTAATCATTTTGGGTCACAATGTCTGCATGCATACAGCATATTGCCACAGTTCAGGTGCCAGTGACTAAATAACGCACCTGAATGAAGCAGCTCTTCCAATAAAAGCCTGACTTCAGTCCTGAATCATCAGCCCTGCTGTTCTTCTCCCACACAACTGTAAAAACACTCGTTTGTTACGTTTAATGCTTTTAAACTTTTAATCTCTTAAAGGTAACTTTACATGTGTAATAGTCTTACTTTCTGTCCAGACTTGAGCGGCGTTCAGCAGCTACGAGCCGTGACATATTTAGAATCCATCGAGGAGAAAAGTAATCCATCAGGGAAACACTGTAATGTTTGAACACTTCAGGAACATTACAAAGTGATAGTTGTACGTTTTATCCATTTATTTCTCAAATATCTAAATAGCTATTAACTGTTTTGGAAGTGGCGCTTGTTAGACGGCGGCAGATGCTCTCGTCCAATCAGAAACTGTGTTATTAGATGGCGAAGCGCGATTAAACAGCTGAGCCAATGACTGTCACAAAATAGCGGAAGCGACCCTCAGAGAGTAAATAATGACCAAGATAGTTTTCTGTAGTTTGCTCAACTAACTGAAAAGCCCGGAAATGGATGCAGAAGAGTCGCGGTGCTGCAGACAGTCGCAGCAGATGGATCACATCACAACGTTTTTATCTTATTTATTATTATTTTATGAGTTTTATTATGAGTCAATCTATAACCCGCGACCTGACCCGCAAGCTATTTTTCCCACCCAGATCTGAACCCGAGAAAAAAAGCTTTTAAAAACCACCCGCAAATCAGCTGTTTTTGCGGGTACCCGTCGGGGTACCTGTCGGGAGGCGCAGTGGCGTTATGCGTGCGTGCTTCTGACGGAGGTCTACCGCGCTGGTTCAATTTATTAGTCTTGTGTTAGTAAAGAGAAGAGAGGAGGAAAGATGAGCCTGTCTTCCTATCTCACACGCACAGATGCACGGCTAGCCGGCATCTTGCGGGTCTGATCTGTGAAGGCTTCAGTATGCTCCCCCGTCGCCGCCACGCCGTTCCTACGCCGGCAACACTACGCTGCTACTGAACATATCTTGCTTCGCCATCAAGGGAACACCCTCTTCTGCCTAGCCGCTAGCAGTCACAACAACAATGCGGCTTCCGTAGCTCCGGATTTACCTAGACATAGATCTATAGACATAGATTTCTAGGCATGTGTATCTAGACACGCGTGCATATACCGAAGATATATCTGCATATATGACATATCTGGCGACACCGGGCTGTGGTGGAGGAGAGGCTGAGCGGACCATGATAAAATATTGGTGAAACTAATGAGCTTTTGGACGATTAAAGCCGTTTTAGGAGCGGCTATACACATAGCCCCGTCTGATAGCAGTGCTAACACTGCTAACAGTATAGAGATGTGCGCCGCTCAATTTTGGATCTAAATTTCTCCTGAAGCACTGTTCGGATCAGAAAAGCATTCCGTGTGAGTTCTACTTTATTCTATAAACAACACGAAAGCGGACCAATCACAGCCCTCGACGTTCACGTCACCACGCGTCGCCTCAACGCGAAGTCACTTTTTTCGGGAAGCGCACGTCAAGCCCCGGCGTAGCCCGTCGTAGGAATGCCGTCGTGGCAACGGCGGAGTATCTGAGGCCTTGAAGAGGGAGCGCATGCTCGTGAACGTGCGCACGGGAGCGCACTAGGAGAAAGAGAGAGAGAGACGAGGAAAGGAAGCAGTCACAATATATAATGAACACGCTTCAGTCCGTTCATTAATAAAAACCAATGCATGAATTACAGTCCTATCTATCTGCCTAACCTGCCCAAGGCTCACCTATGGTGTTCCGAAGAGGGGAGTGTTTAACCGTCAGGCGTGTGGCGGAAGCTTGGCATCTGTGTTGCCGTCGGTGAGATACGGTGATTTCGGTGGGGAGATCAAAGCCGTCGCTCTGATCTCGGTCAGGTTCTTTGCGCCCAGAAAAACCTCGGCTCTTGGAGAGGAAGTCCACGTGGAGGAAAGGAGGTTCCGGTTCCTCTGTCCGGGTCCTCAGCTGGTTCTTGGTCGGCTGTGGGGGGAGGAGAATGGAGGAGAGCTGAGCTGGCTCTGCAGGAGGAGCGGAGCTGCAGCGGTGCGGTCCTGCTGGTGTCTTCAGTCCGCTCCAGGGGAGTCCCTGCCGTTCTGCTCCACTGGGGAAAAGGGGCTTCACCGGTGAAGGAAAGCTGGTCCCAAAAAGTCCCAGCCAGCGGGTCAGTTCGGTACCGGGTTTAGTCCGTGGGAGAGACGTGCTGTGCACGTCCTACCTAGACAGAAACTTAAGTTGAACTGAAGATGGCGCCTCTGGTGACTCTGTTTGACTGGCGGGTGGAGCTCCAGCCCCCAGGGTCTGCTTGGCCAATCAGATGGTGATCTGGGTCCTCCCTCCTCTGCTATGGGGAGGAGCCTCACAAGCACCCTCGTGAGGTTGGCGGTGGTATTGCACCCTTATTAGGTTTTCTTCCGCTGTGAGGAAAGATGAGCGGCCATTACATGAGAGTTTCTTTGTTCTGAGCACATGGGAACGGAGGGGCAGCCATCTTGTCTGTGAAGGCAGACCTGGTGGTGGCCCCTGCTGGGAGAAAGCACCTCTTTGTCTGAGGTTTGAAGTCTGCTGTGTCTGAGGTTTGTGAAACAGGATGACGGTGGCATCCTGCTTTTACCTTGTGTTTACCTTTGGAGACGGACGGGGTGCCGACCTGCTGCTGACGTCACTCCGGTGAGTGTTTTCCATGTTGGTGAAGCTTGCGGGCGACTGAAGTGCTTGCTGTCTATCTCTTGCCAGGGCCGTTTCTTCCTATAGGCCAACTAGGCGAATGCCTAGGGCCCCCAAGCCACCAGGGGGCCCCAAAGCTGCATGTTCAACCTCTTCTGAGGATAATTAAAATGTCCTGTTTTTATCTGTAGCTAGCTCTTGTGTTTATTACACCTCTTATATGCTTAAAAATAAACGTTGGATATAATAAACTGCAATGATAAGCTGTGGCTGGTGCTTCTGTGGCATTATTAGTGTGTTGGACCACACTGTCACACAGCAAGTGACGTCACGTAGCGGCCGCCGAGAGGCCGCCGAGAGGATTAACAAAATGGCATCAAAAAGAAATTATCCCAGCGGCGCGGAAAAACGGAAGAAAAAGAAGACTGAGGAAGAAAAACGTTCAAAGGATAAAGGTAAGTCATTTGTTGGTGATGTGGGCTGGAGAGGTGGAGGTGAAACCAAGTTTGTTTGGTTTTTTTTGTTTTTTGTTTTTTGCAAGTTTGTTTATTTGTCCCACTTGCCAGCTAGCTAGCGTCGGATAAATGTTAGCCTGCTGCCGGCTGTTATCTGTTAGTCACAAACTCAGCTTTAAGGTTTGTGTCATGAAAGTTGGCCTGTCTTGCCGGGAATGATTGGCTGACTCCGTAAACCCATTCCTTCAGATTATAAGGAGGGAGGGCATGTTGTAGTCTGCTCTGTCAGTGTTCAGTGGAAGTTGTCTCTCACATATTTTACACTTTATTTTATGATTAGTTAGAATTAATTTACTAA
Organism: Salarias fasciatus; assembly: GCF_902148845.1. Lineage (NCBI taxonomy): Eukaryota > Metazoa > Chordata > Actinopteri > Blenniiformes > Blenniidae > Salarias > Salarias fasciatus. The sequence continues at coordinate 29,485 of NW_021941243.1, forward strand.
GTTTAGTGTGTATTGTATAGGGCTCTAATTAGGGACCGAGCCCAGAGGGCAAGGTCTCTACATTGTTCTTAAAACTGCTACTGTTTTGTTTAGTTTTTAAAGAACTGTTTTAAAGGTTTGTTTTTAATCTATTAATCAATCAACATTTATTTAATAGAGCCCTTTACAACACCGTGACCAAAGTGTGTTCCAATAAAATTAAAGCATATGAATAAAAATAACTACATAATTTAAAGCCAATAAAGCAAACAATAAAACAAGATTAAACCAATAAAAACAAATACAAGAAATGTATTTGATTATTGTGTTTTAATTGATGTATAAATATTATTCATGGCGTTTTATTCTTATTTCAGACTGTTGTGGCAGTGGTTTATTTGTCTCAGTTTTATTACTTAAATACAATTTGTAAACTATTGCAGAAAACTCTTAAAAGTGGCAACTTTGTAACTGGATACAGACTTTAAAGGGACGCTGTACATCACAATGTTCAATATAAAAACATATTACCAGTAATTTTAATTTTCTGCATTACTGCAACAACACTAATAATAAAATAGAACATGTACTCAGGACCTATGTTTTGCTTGATAACCTAATGAACTTTGTCTTTGCAGGAGCAATTCTAAAATATTTCGGAGGCATCGAGCCTGAGTGATCGTCTGAACATCCTGACCAGGAAGCCCCAGGGCCATCAGGTATCTCCTTCTGTCCAGGAAGCTCCAGAACAATCACTAACATCAGAACCTCTTTCTGCCCAGGAAGCATCGGAGCAGAGGAAGATACAAATACAAACTCTTAGAGCAACTCCCTGTGTTGTGTCTTCCTTGGCAAGTGTGCTCACACCCGGTCAGACCCCTTTCATTGATAGTAAACTTCAACCAGGTCAAATGTTTCCATTACTCAACCTTTCCATAACACCACCTCACAATTTTAAGCAGTTTTGATTGTTGCACTTTAAAATACATGTTGATTTGTTATGTTTTCTTATTTAAAATAAACGTGTTTCTTTTTGTAAACACTCAGTCTGTTTTATTTATTGACATATAGAGGATGTTTTTTCTCGTATTATAGTTTTATCGGTTTAACTTGCCTGAGTGGCTCAACTCTTATGACGTTTGATTTTAAAGGGACTTAAGGCAACTTTTCAAAATTTACCTCAGTACTGCCGCGATAGGTGCTGCGGGTAACTGCAGCCACCAGCCAAGGCGGCACGGGAGCGCGCACAAACATTTTACAGAATGTCCGGCTTCACAGCGCTGCACCAGGGATGCTCCTGCTGTTTACTACGTCGCGGATTACTGCAGGACCACAGCGCATTTTATGTGATTTTTGTAAGCATCCATTTTCACTCCCAAATGCAGCTGAAGTTCCCTCCATGAATCAAACGCATATCCAATATTTATTCGGGTGCTGCTTCGGTCATATTTTTACTTTTTTTTATTTATTTTTTTTGACTCACGAGATAACGCTGATAATAGGGCTGGGTTAGACGATTACTTTTGTAATCGATTAATCTAGGAAATAGTTCTTCGATGCATTGATTAATCTAACGATTCATTTTTAAATCCGTCGCGGAGCTCCTCTCCGCCTCCGTGTTTATGCGGCGGGTCCCCGCGCGCTCCGCGGCCGGCACGGAGCGCGTCTCCGCCCGGGAGCAGAGATCCGGAGCTCTCCCGTCAGCCTCCGTGGGGCAGCTCCACTCGGCCCGTGGAAGCCGCCGCCTGCTTCACGCGCCTCCGTGGAGCAAGCCGCGGTGCGGCAGCTCCGGATCTCCGCTTTTGACAAAAAAAGTCGAAAAGAGGCTTTGGAAAGTCGCCAGATTTAGCGAGAAAGTCACCAAGTTGGCAACACTGCCCGCCCCTGATCCCAGCAGTGTTTCAGTCCGTGTCCACGGCGGCCATGTTCTTCCTGTTCGGCACCGCACATACAGCGTCAATTTACGTCACATACCCACGATTGCGCGGGAAATTCGGACCCCGAACAGCAACAAATTATTTGGCACACAGCCTGTATAAGGCAACAGACAGAAACGCGGATTGGCCTGTTATTTTAGGTTTTTAATGCTTCACGACCCATTAGCATTGAATAAAGTGGAAATGCATGTGCAGTTTTTCACAAATCTTGCCTTAAGTCCCTTTAACCTCTTTTTAACAGTTCCTTTTAAATGCACAACGATCAAACTTAATGAAATCATGTCATGGAGCCAAATAAATCACAAAAGCATTCTTTCATCAACAGAAATGAATCGTGCTGCCCACACAAAGAAATATAAAGATATCTTTTAACTGTATTTGCGTGCCACACCGCCATCTTTGTCACTTCTGACTTCCATGTGGTCCCAAAAACACAAAATTAAGCACTCTACTGATCATCTGAGTCAATTGCATCTCGCCAAAACCAAACTCAAAACATTTGTGAGTTTTCTGGACACTTTCATTGGTTTATGGGCATGTTTCATACCTGAAATGATAAAGTAGAAGTGATGAGCTGTGGCTTCTCCTTCTCCGGATCATGCAGTTATGAGAGTGAACCAGAGGGTGAGGTGACAGATACCACAGGCTCACAGTGCCTCCTACTGGTTGGAGCGCTGCGACTACATTTCGATTTCACAAATCATACCTTTTATAGGTCTTTTTCACAAGATAATATAAACACATCAAAGGGCAAACTCAAATAAACACAAAAATATATTCACACAAGTGGGCACACACTGGTGGGCATCACATTGCCAACTCCCCAGTAAGGAAAGTCACTATTGGCTGTCCTAAAAGTCGCCAGAAGTCGCTAGATGAGGTCGTTACCTAATTTGCAATTGCATGTAATTGTAATGGATGCTGTAGGAGAGAGCAGTAACGTCATGGGAGAAGCAAAATGTGAGTTAAAAAAACACCCTAAATATGTTTAGAACTGCAAATGAATTTTCTTCTGTTGATTCTTGGTTTGTCAGCAAGTGAGCAGTGGCGTATTTGCGCACACGCGATTCATTTGAAGTGTGGAGGAGTGGTGTGGGTCTCCTCTCTGCTTTGACTGCAGCAGGGAGCGCTGCTGAGACTGGCCGCCTGTGAGTGCTTTGGGACGGGGGAGGGGCTCACGCAGCACCCGCAGCTCATTGAGGACAGCAGCTGCAGAACGAGACGTGCTAACAACTCCATGTTAGCGGATGGGAGATGCTAACAGCTACATGTTAGTGGATGGGAGATGCTAAAATCTCCATGTTAGCGGATGAGAGATGCTAACATCTCCATGTTAGTGGATGGGAGATGCTAACATGTCCATGTTAGTGGATGGGAGATGCTAACATGTCCATGTTAGTGGATGGGAGATGCTAACATGTCCATGTTAGTGGATGGGAGATGCTAACATGTCCATGTTAGTGGATGGGAGATGCTAACATCTCCATGTTAGTGGATGGGAGATGCTAACATGTCCATGTTAGTGGATGGGAGATGCTAACATGTCCATGTTAGTGGATGGGAGATGCTAACATGTCCATGTTAGTGGATGGGAGATGCTAACAGCTCTATGTTAGTGGATGAGAGATGCTAACAGCTACATGTTAGTGGATGGGGAATGCTAACTCAATCAATCAATCAATTTATTTTTGTATAGCCCAGTATCACAACAACAGTTGCCTCAGAGGGCTTCAAGATGTTACATTGGTCGGTAAAAGTAAAAACAGTGAATAAGCATAATGGTAATATGTCAATATTTACAGTAACGAGACAAAACGAAGCAACCACTGCCTTAGACCCTCACATCCGGCAAGAAAAAACTCCAAAAACCCAGTGGGAAAAGAAGAAATCTTGGGGAGAACCACAGTATGAAGGGATCCCTCTCCCAGGGACGGACAGCTTTGGCAACAGCTAGCATGAGACAATAAGAAGTAAAGCCTAGGACTATGTTGAGTACAGTCCGTTGGACGGTCCAGCACAGGAACCACGGATCCCAGCAGTAGAACCGAAGCCAGTCCACGGGCAGGACCGTCAGCAAAACGAAAGTAAACAATGCAGCGGAACACATTCCCTGTTACCTGTGGACAAATCTCCTCTTCCCCACGGATCAAGAGCAGCTCTCTGGTCTCGCTATCGTGCCACTGCTGGGTCATGTTGGCGAAGGAAATCTCACACTGTGTCCAGAAACAACAACTAGCGCGCTAATGTAGCTGCACTGCGTCGACGTCATCATGTAAGTTTCCAGATGTGTCCCTCCCACTAAAAGCCGGTACAAAGTGACCCGATAAATTACCAGGTCGTTTGACCCTGCAATTGACCCGGGTCGAGATCGCGGGTAAACCCTTTCCCACTGCCATGAGGAGCCAACAGTCAGCGGGTTTAAATGGGTTTTTTGGCCAGTGGGAAAGACTTCGTATTGTGATTCAACAATCACCAAACAACAACACGCCGCCCTCCGACGTGTTTGAGGTGTTGCTCAGCTGGAGCGCTTTACTCCAAGCAAGGTGGCGTCCAGCAGCTATGATGCTACACTTGATGATTCACTCCTCTCCAGCTCTGACCTCAGCTGAGCGCTTGGTTCCCTCTCTCGGCTACCGTGGGTGTTTGTATAACAGGTTATACAGGCTGTGCTATAAGCTGATATGTAACTCCTGAAATACAGCAGAGAGAGCGGCGCAGGCGGACCCCTGGCTTTCAGCTGTGTCAAATATACATTTATATGTCCAGTCGACATAGAGCTCTGGGCTTGTTCATACATTCCAAATGCACATGAACCAGCTATCACTTTATGACCTTTTTTCAAATTGTTGAAGTCTTTTTACGAAGGCTATCAAAACATTGATTTTTAAATTATAATTAGTCACAGAATTTGTCTTTGCCTGAATAATTCAGGCAATACAATTCAAGGTCAAGGTCAATTCAGGCTGAATTGCATGATCTATATATGCTACATGTAGGGCTGGACGATATGGCCATAAATTTTATCACGATATAATTCATAATTTCAGTCGATACGATATAATTCCGATATCGATATAAATAATACAAAAGCCTCAGAAAAACTGGTAAGAATCATGTACATAATGTACTACCTGTAAAACTAGAAATGATCTATCCAGGAAGCTCCTCCAGTATAAAATTTTAGAAATAAAAACTGCAATAAATTAAATGTTTACCTTTTATTTAAGAAATATGAAATCACTGTCAAATAAATGTAAGCTTCACCTTTTTCAATATAAATAGCTTTAACTTTACACTTAAATACAGTTATGTTATTGTTACAGATTCAAACAAAGCTGCTTCAACCAGGAAGAACAATAAAAGTGCTCAGAATTACTGCAACAAACAGAGAAAGAGTGAGCAACAACAAACATAAATATTACTGGGACTGGGAATTGAAATAACTGCCATACTCTCACCTTTTCAATATTCATAGCTTTAAATTTTAAACTACAACACAGTTTTTCTTATAGATTTAAATAAAGGTGCTTCAACCGGGAAGAAAAATAAAAGTGCTCAGAATTACTGAGGTTAAGTACAGAATTACTTAAGGTTGTAGTGATTATGGTGACACTGCAGCGAATCCCTGTACTGTTTTTTTTTTTTTTTTTTTTTTGTGGTATTGGTCTTCACTGTTGCAGCGTCTTGTAAATTGTAGACGGTCCCTGAACCTCGCGGCACTACCTGCTGCTCATCGAAATCAATATTGTTTCTGATGCTTGATAGACAGATACGTTTAATAAAAATGAGCTTGTAGCAAACAGTCCACCTCACAGCGATGGGATGGAGGCGCCCTTTGTGTGTTACTGACGTTTTGTTGAAGAGTTATTGAGACCGAAAGTCCGCATCTGTCAATATGCTGCCAACTTTACTGGGCTGTTCAGTGAACGATATACCCAATTCGTGGCCACGAATTCATATTACGTGGGCACGATTTATAATTTCATGGCCACAAATTAGCTTTTGGAAGCTTGTTCAGTCGCATTTACATCACGAGTTCTCATTTTGGAGCTCAAACTTACCGCGGTGGAGCTAAGCTTGTAGCCTGAGCTGAGGACGGCCAGTTGTGGTGTGCTGCCGAGTACTGATCACTCTCTCACGGCGCTTTCTGTTCGGCTTGAATCAGCGGCGCGGTGAACAGCAGTTCATCATTTTGAAACGCATACTGTAATGCACTATACCGAAAATTTGTTTAAAATTCATATCACAGTTATTGAATAAAAATATACCGCGGTATATATTGCCATCGAAATTTTGTCCAGCCCTAGCGACATGTGGTTGCCTTGTGTAACCCAGTGTTAAGAACATTGTGGCGAGGTGAATCAGATAAAAGGAATCCGGACAACGCCACCTTGGGGATTGCACCCAAGGAAATAAACTGAAATTAATGATGTGTGAGGACACTCGGGTTCGTGGCTTAAGAAGCAGGAGACGTGGGTTCTGGCTAACAGAAATATCTTTATTAAATATCAAAAACACATTCACTCTCTTAAAAGAAGGGGAAGAGGGGGGAGCCCAAACAGGAGCTGAGGCTTACCGGTGGGACACAGGTAGTAGGGGAAATGAAGGCCTCGGAAGGATCACCCCAGACACACGTGGGCACTTTCACTCACTGAAAATAAAGGTGAACACACTCAAACCAAAAGGGGTGCACAGCACATCACACGGGAGGGAGACACCGTCACCCAGGAACACCGATGCCACCACCGTTGCTCTCTGCTTCTGGAAGGGAGGGAAGAAAGACAAGGGGAGTTAAAAAAGGCTCTCATTCATGCATTCAAAAAAAAAGAAAATAATTAACAACTAAACAGGAGTGGGAGGGCAGCCACAACTCACAAGTAAAATAAATAAATGCAAACCTGTAACTGCCACACCCAAACAAAACAAAAATAAATGAAAAATAAACAAAAGAATGAAAACAAAATTAAATAAGGAAACAATAGCCGAAAGAGCAACAAAATATACCAACACCTGTCTTAAACTAAAATAATCAAATCAAAAATAGAAGATATTGCAAACAGATCGCTCCTGTCTTCCGCCTGGCATTCCACCAGCGTACAAGCCCGGTTCAGGTGGTCAGCCAGTTGCTTGGAGTGCAGCAAACTGTCGACGGCCGACTCCACGGAACAGAGGCAGACCAGGCAAAATTATGTGTGCCCACACTGGTCGTGGCAGCAACTCGGAAAGGCAAAACAGCTGGCAGGTTCCACTGCAGCTTGATTGGCCACTCCTAATACACAACTGAAAAAGACAGTCATACATCTGCTCAAACTGACTTAGAATACGGGTGTTCCTAAGTACCGGCCAAAAAGCATCTAACTGACACGCCCAGTAGGAGAGGTGGGGAGTCTGTGACCTGGAGACAGCCACCTACACACAAACAGCCGATTACTGCCAGCTGATCATGACAGGAGGGGAGCGCCTCCAGAAGGAAAACTGTACTCACTCATTTAGCAGCAAGTTGACTCACAGATGAAGGGGGAAAATGACCCTAAACGCAGCCCAGCAGACAACACGGCTCACTCAGCTCAAACCAGAAAGTGAGGAAGCCCAGGGGCGGGGTCTAGATAGATAGATAGATAGATAGATAAAAGATAGATAAAACTTTATTAATCTCCTAAGGGAGAAATTCCAGTGTCCAGCAGCACACAGATCATATACATGCAAATAAATAACAGTACAATAAATACAAGTGCTCAGATTGTACTTGGTTTGGCTCAGGCACATCTGTTATACAGCCTGATTGCTGAGGGGATGAACGACCTCTTGAAGCGCTCAGTTCTGCAGCGCAATGACAGGAGCCTGTTGCTCCGCTCACTTTTTTGAGCTGCAACTGTGTCGTGCAGTGGATGTTTGGAGTTCCTCAAGATACTCTGCATTAGAGCCCCCATCCTCCTCTCCAAGACTGCTCCAACAGAGTCCACCTTCCTCCCCATCACAGACACACACCTCCTGATCAGTCTGTCCAGCCGATTGCTGTCTCTTTTTGTCATACTGCCGCCCCAACAGACAACCCCAAAGAAAACAGCACTTGCAACAACAGACTGGTAGAAAATGTACAGCATGTCACCACACACGTCAAAAGATTTAAGTCTCCTCAGGAAAAACAGCCGGGTCTGTCCTTTCTTATACAGGGCCCGAGCCTGCTCCGACCAGTCCAGTTTGTGGTCAAGGTGCACACCCAAGTATTTATAGGTGTGAACAACCTCAATACTCTCTCCGTCGATGATGACAGGTTGATGAGAGGGCTTCCTGCCAAAGTCAATGATCATCTCCTTCGTCTTAGAGGTGTTCAGAATAAGACCATTGTCCCTGCTCCAGGTGGTGAATCCCGCGATGAGCTCCCTGTACTCCTTTTCATCCCTACCCTTCACACATGCCACAATTGCAGTGTCATCTGAATACTTCTGCACATGACACGCAGCAGATCTGTGAGCAAAGTCAGCAGTGTACAGTGTGAAGAGAAAGGGGGATAGTACAGTCCCCTGCGGTGCACCAGTGTTGCTCAACAGGGTCCCAGATACACCCCCCCCCGAGCCGGACGTATTGTGACCTCAGAGTCAGGTAGTTGTGGATCCATCGAACAAAGAGAGGATCCACTCCCATCCTCTCAAGCTTCCCCTTCAGTAACTGAGGCTGGATGGTATCAAAGGCGCTTGTAAAGTCGAAAAACATCAACCTCACATAGCCTCCAGCTCCCTCCAGAAAGGAGAGCGCCTGATGGACCATAAACAAGACTGCATCGTCCACTCCCACGCTGTCCTGATAGGCGAACTGAAGGGGGTCCAGCGCCCCCTCCACTTGAGGTTTGAGCAGCCGGAGCAGCAGCCTCTCAAAAGTCTTCATCACCACCGATGTCAGGGCCACTGGTCTGTAGTCCTTCATCCCTGCAGGCCTTGCCACCTTGGGCACTGGGACAAGGCATGAGGTCTTCCACAACGCAGGGACACATCCAGTCTGAAGACTCCGATTGAAGATGGTTTGGAGAGGCACAGCCAGCTCTGACGCACACTCCTTCAGCAGCCGTGGTGATATCCCATCAGGCCCTGCAGCTTTCCGTCCATGGAGCCTCCTCAGCTCCACACGTACCTCCTCCACAGTGAAGGCCGGCGCGTCAGCAGAGGTGGAGCAGCCGCTGGGTGGTGAGGAGGAGCAGGTCGCAGCCGCAGAGGTGGAGCAGCCGCTGGATGGTGAGGAGGAGCAGGTCACAGCAGCAGAGGTGGAGCAGCCGCTGGGTGGTGAGGAGGAGCAGGTCACAGCAGCAGGGGTGGAGCAGCCGCTGGATGGTGAGGAGGAGCAGGTCACAGCAGCAGAGGTGGAGCAGCCGCTGGGTGGTGAGGAGGAGCAGGTCACAGCAGCAGAGGTGGAGCAGCTCCCAGGTGGAGAAGAGGAGCAGGTCACAGCAGCAGAGGTGGAGCAGCCGCTGGATGGTGAGGAGGAGCAGGTCACAGCAGCAGAGGTGGAGCAGCCGCTGGGTGGTGAGGAGGAGCAGGTCACAGCAGCAGAGGTGGAGCAGCCGCTGGGTGGTGAGGAGGAGCAGGTCACAGCAGCAGAGGTGGAGCAGCTCCCAGGTGGAGAAGAGGAGCAGGTCACAGCAGCAGAGGTGGAGCAGCCGCTGGATGGTGAGGAGGAGCAGGTCACAGCAGCAGAGGTGGAGTGGCCGCCGGGTGGACATCCGTTAGTGTGTGTGTGCGTTTGTACAGAGTCAAACCGGTTGTAAAAACGGTTGAACTCGTCCGCCATGTCCATATCACCAGGAGCTACACATCCCTTCTCCTTGAAACCAGTAATGGTTCTCATGCCCTTCCAGACCTCTCGGGAGCTCTTATCCTGCAGCTTCCTCTCGAGTCCTGCTTTGTACTCCCTCCTGGCCCGTCTCATGGCCCTCCTCAGGTCATGCTGAGCAGTCCTCATTCTCTGCCGGTCACCAGACTTAAAAGCCTCCTTTTTACAGTTCAGCAGATGTTTTGTGTCACTTCTGATCCACGGCTTGTTGTTGGGGAAGCAGCGCACGGTTCTCAGGGGCACTACTACATCCGTGCAGAAATTTATGTAGTCTGTGACACAGACCACGCTACTCCAGACTCAGCGGCAGCGCTGCACCAGTGAGCATGAGCTACTTTTATACACAGCTCCCCCTGCCGGCATAGGTTAATTATTGCAAGCCAGGAGAGGATCTCCTCCTGCTATAACATAGAAAATCAAAAAGATGAATATTGATTAAAAACCCTTATTTCTCAATAAGGATGAATAGTGATTAAAAACACAGGTTTTTTTTTAAATGCGTTCATTAAAAATTTAAAAACTCTAAAAAAAAAGTAATAAATAAGAAAATAACTAAGAAAAACACCTTAATTCCTGATATGTTTAACAGGCAATCACCATTTAGTGTCGTTACCACTCTCAGCCACTGGGGGCGGGGTTCTCTCCAGTCTGCCTGTGTAACTTTCACTACTTTGCGCTGCTTGATGCGTAGGAAGCAAATCCAAGGGACAGGCAGGATGGAGCTCCAAGACAGTTTATTCTGGAATACATGGGATACAGACCAACAGCTGAGCAGGCTGATCTCTGTTCGCTCCAGTTCAGACACCAGAAAAACTGCACAGATAAACTACATAGGTCTGTGTGTGTGTGTGTGTGTGTGTGTGTGTGTGTGTGTGCGTGCGTGCGTGCGTGCGTGCGTGTGTGTGTGTGTGTGTGATCGTATAGTGGCATTTAATTAATCAAACAAAATCATGACACAGCCTAAAATAGAAAAGGCATCAAAACATCTGTTAACTATACAAAATTTTAGTGCAACAAAATAAAACTTTATCTATAAAGTTCCTTTTTTCTTTTCTCTCTATATTAACATCAACATATCACATTTACATACAACCATCATAAACATACCTGGAATACATGGGATACAGACCAACAGCTGAGCAGGCTGATCTCTGTTCGCTCTAAAAGAAGAATCACACCACAGATAAGTACACATGCACAAACCGCGTGCAGCACGTTAGCAGCTAATACCTAGCAGCAACGTTCTTATACTCATATCGTATCTCACATAGAAAACACAGAACTCGAACTGACACACCTTACTGTAATGCAGCATAAAGTGATGGATTAAAGAACTTTTATCTATTTCAGTCATCAATGTAATGCTCTTTATAAAGGCCGTGTGGTGGAGTGAAGCAGAGATAAACTTACCCAGTTCAGACACCGGAAAAACTGCACAGATAAGCTGCGCAGCGTTACAGTCACACAGTTCCGGTGAGACTTTCAAAATAAAATACAATAAGAACACGGTGAGACTTTCAAAATAAAATACAATAAGAGCAAAGTGTCTGTATCCCAAATTTAACATGAATTTAAACATATTTACACTGTTACACCTGCACGCAGCTTCTGCTAGACAGAGATCCTCACCACCAGAAGCAGAGAGCTAATGTGGCAGCAGCAGCCTTTTTGTGGAATATACTTGGAGATTTGGTAAGCCAAACCAACTCAGAAGTGGCTCAGACATCGATATATATAAGCCTACTGACTGTTTGTTTGTTAAATTTTAAGATATTGAGCCAAAGGCTGTGAACCCAGAGAAGCTCAGAGCAGCAGTGCTACACCTGCTAATCAGCATAGTGAGTAATTACTTTGTGTGTTGTGGCTAGTTAGCATGCTAACGTTCCGCTAGCTTACATGCTACCTCCGCTAGCTACTGTAAGAGCATTTTTATCACAAAAAGAGCTTCTTTTCAAGCTGAAGGGGTTATCTATGGTTTCATGACCCACAACAGTGATTGTCATCCCAAGGTTTATGTTGTATCCTGGCTGCAGAGTGGTAAAAATGTATCTTTTGTGTGAGTTGTATTTGTGTATTGCTTGTTAGCAATGTTATCTTCTGTTAGCTCCATGTGGAGCTCTGCTGTTCAAACCATTGTAGATCAATTATTTTAACTAAGTGCCTTCACATGTACTGTAATCTTTATTTTGTGTATTTCTGGATACTTGTGAACCTAGTGTCTATTTAATATGCACTAAAAAGCTAGTTGGGTAAAATTAAATATATTTTTACTGTATAGGAATAAGAAATTGGATCCATTTGAAATATTTAACTTCTTTTAAAACTGTTTCAGAGCTATAGTAATTATAGTCAAAAAGTAAGCTGTTGTTCTTGTGACCTATCCAACAGGTCAGGTTTTTTGGATTTGTGAAATCCACTGGATTGCAGATTTGTGGATTCCAGAAGAGGATCGGTTCTCTGTACTAGATGGTGAGCCAAACCCCAGAAAGATCCTGGTAGACACACTGGACATTGAACAAACACTTGAAAGGCTGAGAGACAAAGACACTAAAAGACACTAAGGGCCAATCCCAATTCTACCCCTTTCCCCTCCCCCTTAGCCCTTGGCCCTACCCCTATCACTCTCCTACCCCTTTTAGAATAAGGCTGAGGGGAAGGGCTATCTTTGCAGCACTATGAATTGGGATCCCCCTTGGCCCTTTAAGCCCCGCTGCGCTCCTATCACAACAAAAAATTATGGATATTAGAAATGATAGAAATTACAGTAGAAATTACTTTTATTTTTTTTTAATAATGGCATTATTATTTACCTTATATTTATTTTTGAGGTTCTCCCACTTTTTTGAAGCTTGCTGGGCTGTAACTTCCCCTTCCAAGCCATTTTATTTTATGAATTTCCTAAAGTAATACAGATATGTTTATATAAACACGTTTTATTACTAACGTATTAGAGCTTAGACGAATAATATAATTTACTCCCAATGTGTTTTGGCGCTTGTTATGGCAATTTTATTTAATAAAGGGCTTCCGCCGGTGAGTTCGTTTTGGTATCTTTTATTATGCTGTACAGCAGGAGAAGTCACGCAGTCAACAGAGTAACAGAGTGAGTTCTGCCCTCGCAGGGGCGTGCAAGCCTCTAATAACTATCTGCTGCGTTCACTCCCAGGGGCCTTGACTGCACCCAGCCATTGGCTGGACACAGGAAGACTCCCACGAGTGCCGCAGCTGCTACGCTAAGATTATCAGGAAAAATAAATTCTAGACAAAGCATTCGCGGTTCCCCACACATCTGAGTGTGTGAGCTACGGTTGTTTACAAAAATACCTCTGTGAGCACTACAAGTGAGAAAAAGCATGCATACACGAGAAATTTCCATCACATTCCCCCCTTTTGATTAAATCAACCACGGTTTAATCAACTTCAACACATGGGAGATGCCAACAGACACCCCACATCAGTCAATCAACCCCAAATCATCAGCATCATCATCATCATCAGAATCATCAGAAAGGTGAGCGAACAAGGATGCAAACAGTTCAGTGGAATGAAGCAAAGTATAATGAGCCAAAGTAGCTGTGAACATGCGAGCAACCAGACAATGGACCAGGGGAATAATGCAGCAGGAGAAAACCCCCAGAATCGACAGGAAAATAGCAAGCATGCCAGCAACCTTAGTAAGCCAAGCTCGCCAGCTGCCCTCAGTCAGCCATCCCAGAAGTCCCATCCAGACAAGGGGACACCCGTTTCCTGAGAGCTCAATTCAGCAAGCAGAGAAGACAGCTGAGTGTCTACGTTAGTCATGTTCTCTGAGATGTCAGGAACCCAGGAGCAGTGCTGATCACCTATGAGAGGGCAAACCCCCCTTTCTTTTCAAGAAGGAGGTCCAGGGCCACTCTGTTCAGCAGGCCCAGGACACACAGCCTTCTGCTCCTCCATGAGGAGGCCAAACCCATCAGTAACTAGACTAGTGAGGCTCTCATGCTGGTTATGAATGGTGCCATGCTAAGGGAAGACACCTCCTTAGAATGCTGCTGAAAAGGAGAGGGAAAGGGAAAGGGTAAGGGAAAGACTAAGGCTAAGGCTAAGGGTTAGAGTGAGAACCAAGGATGTTGCAGCTTTGTGCCAGTGCTATTCCTGCCTGCATGCAGAAATGTGTAGAGAGAATCCTGGAGAGGAACAGGAACAAGGAATTGTAAAGTGTTAGCAAAGGCAGCATAAGTCTTAAAAGCACAAACAGTACAGTTGGCATCATGTGACTCTTGAGCTACCACAGGGGCAGCTTTCCACCACAGGCTGTCCTGGAGTCCTGTGAGGTCCACCATACGTCTGCAACGAAGCAGGGGGGCCACTGCGGTTTGGGCAGCAGCACCCTCAGGAGCAGGAACATCTTCACCGTTGCCTGGTGGAGGGTGGACTACCTCACACAGGAGCTGATCTCAGGGATTATTCTGCCCTGTGGCTGGGAGATCAGCTGTTGGAGTCAGGGTGGTGCTGGGAAAGGCTTACAGTGACTCGCCTGGCTCCAGGTAGCTCGCTTTGCTACCTTAAAGGCAGCATGAGTCCAGCCTGGACCTGGACCTGGCCACTGCCTGGCCTTCCAGTGTTTCCTGCAGAAGTCCTTCACCTGGATCCAGTCACCTGGGTTCAGCCAGCGAAGAGTGGAGAGGCCCTTCAGCCAGGAGGGGAAGGGCCCTGTGATGGTCTGTCTGATCTGAAACAGAGCAGCTCCACGAAGTCCACCATCAGGTGGTCACAGGGTACTCAGGTGGCGGTGAGCAGCATTCTTCACAGCGTTCTCCTCGCCTTGCCTTGTGAGCTGCACACACCAAACACTCTATAGTGCTGTTCTGCCACCACTGAGAACTTCCCAGAAAACCACAATGATGTAACCTGGTGGGAATGATAAGGCCTGATGTACCATTCCCCCCTCAGAACCACCATGTACACCAAGAATATATCACATCAGAATGGGTTAGTCTGTTAATCGAAGCTCCGAGCGAGAAAAAAAACTGTCCTCATTCCCCAGAAAGTTGGTGAGAGTGTAAAGGAGGGGCTGAGCAGTCTGAAGAGACAGCTCCATGAAAACAACCTCAAACACAAGCTGCGTGTTATCAGCATGTCCTTCAACGCCGTCCATTCCCCCGGCGTGGATCCCAAACAACCTGAGCCTGGCGGTCAAAACAGCGCATCGTGAAGCAAGCTGCTAATATAGAAGGAACATTATCATTTTACCAGAACTATCAGAACCATAACATCACAGTTTGTTCAATATCAGAAACAATGAAATGACAGGTCGAGACAGAAAAGTGAAGAAGACTGCAGGGCCCGGGACGCTTCCAGTGCATCTGGAGTCCAGGAAACCTGCAAACATGCAGTCAGAGACCTAATGGGAGCAATAAAATCAAAATCATTTGGAATAAACTGTCGACAGCAGGAATACATTCCCAGGAAAGAGACAACCTGTTTCCTGGTGAGCGGATTTGGTGTGAAATCAGGTGTATCATATGGACCGTCCGTCTCAACTAAACACCTTCAGCAGTTATTCACGCCATAACACATCCAATACCTGTAACCACTGTCATCATCCAGGACGTGTTAATGTGACACTTGGCCTCAGTGTTACTCAGCAAGGTTTAGCTGAGCTTATTAAGCTACATAATCTTTGTTCAGTCCACAAATATTCCAGCTAAAACAGATGGAGGTTGAAGTTCCATCTGTGTCAGTGGATCTTGAAACTGACATTTGATTGAGGGTTCTTGTAGCCAATCATAAACAAACCTTCACTTAAAGGTCTAATACACGATTTTCTCGAAAAGACGAAGCCCCAAGTCTGTTACTCACTTTTTGAACAACGCGCATGCGCCAGACCATCCGCCCGGCTCTCCTGCTTCACCCAGGAAACGCGGAAGTGTACGAGCGCAATCTCCTCTTCTCCGGCGTGCACGGCTCTGTTTACAGTTTCTGCGATCCGCCTCGCTCATAAATAAAGCTTTTTTCCCGAAACAGTTACAGTTTCATTATGTCAGACTCGCCATCGGTAAGTACTAGCTCAGAAGCTCACGGCTACATAAACACTCTGAATGCGCAAAAGGGAGAAGCTGATTGGGCGCAAGCACGTAGAACCGCCTTACGAAAGCAGCTCGTCAGAATGATTGACAAAAGGACCCACCAGTTATTTAGGTGATCCACCCAGAAATCAAAATCGTGTATTATACCTTTAAATAAGTTCTCTTGTGTGTTAAGCATTAATTTATTTTCTCCATAATACGTACAGATAAACATAAAGTTCACAATATTAAAGCATGACATCTTAAATAATTTCACTAAGATGATGTCTCACAGCCTGTGGTCAGAGCCACAGCGCTGTGGGGGGAGAAGTGACCCATAAGGGAGGCAGCCTGCTGCCTCTCCTTTCTCCCTTTATCAGGATTGATCAGTTCTGTTGACCCACTAATATTTCTCCCTTTAGAGTGACCAGATACAATAAATGCATCACCATTTGAATGTTGATAAAATAACTTTGGGAATTCCAATTACCTCTCTTTTTCCCTGTCTGTGTGGTGTTGTAAGTGTCCGTGTGTGTGTGTGTGTGTGTGTGTGTGTGTGTGTGTGCGTGTGCGTGTGCGTTCATGCTCTGACCTCGGCGATCAGTCAGCAGTCAACATGTCGTCACTACGTCGGAAGTTTCCACGTTCGTAGTCAAAACCCCATCGCCTCCACAACCTCCTCAACCGCCAGCCGCCCCGCCTCCAGCCTCTGGAGCAGCTCCCTCCATTATTGTGTCCACTGCTTCCACAGCCACAACAGTTTCTCCTTCTCTCCTGCATTAAAAAAAGTCTCAGCAGAAAGAGAAGAACAGAATCACCACATGTCCTCACAGGCTCAGAAAAAACCAATTTCTCCCTAAATCTGTGTCAATCTGAGTCCCTCTCGTTGTGTGTGTGTGTGTCTGTACTTCCCGCTGCTGTGAAGCTGCTCTCCTCAGGTCGGCGCGGTGCGGCTGGCAATGGAGGATCGGGATTGTGGATCGGAGCGATGGGGGTACCTGCAGGAATTTTCTAACAAAACAAACAAATGCTTCCCAGACAAAAACAAAACAAAAACACATTAGTATATTATTTTGTACTAAACTGTCTGATCGGTGCATCTTCAACCTCACATCATCAGCTCACTAGGCTGTGTGTGTGATGCTGTTTCTCAGGCCTCTGCAGTTGTTTGTTTCTTGTTCAGCTGTCCTCAGCTCCTCAGCTGATAAAGATGCAGCTACTGAATGAACTGTTTGTTTTACAGTTCGCTTTGGAGGGTCTGAAATTAAAAAAAAAAAAAAAACCCTCTCAAGATTAAATTAATAAGGTTTTACATTCTGATCCTAACAAAGTGAACTTTTGTTCCGTTTGTTCTTGAAAACACAATCGCATACGAGGTTATTTGAGCATGCTCATTGGCATATCATGTCAATAGTACAAATTGCAGAACATGTACTTCAGCGGAGGTCTTACGATATGCTGAGAGAGATGGCGAATATTGGAGGGTTGGAGGGTTGGATCAGCAGTCGGCTGAAATCACGCGTTGTCGCACGAACCGTCCCAAATCATTCCATTGCCCATCGCGGGATTTGGCAAGGGAACTTTGGAAATATTTGTGAGAACCTGAAACATTAAACAAAGACATCTGGACAGTAGACAGACATACAGACGCTGCGCACTGAGTCCTGTCAAAAAAATGTTGATATAGTCAAATCACTGTCAAAGTCCTGGAAAAAAAAACATTGTTCATAGTCAACATCACATCCTGTATGCACAGTGCATATAATATGCACTGGGGTTTGTCTGAAGTTTTAAATTTGCGGTTGATGTGAGCACCATCTCCAGTTTGATCATTAACTGTCAGTCAATCAGAGTCATCGGGCAAAGTTTAGACAATAAGAACATGTCGCATCTCAGTGGACATGGAAAGCTTTCTTCTATTACCAGGAGTCAACATCCAATTCACCGTCCCAGAATCAACCAAGTTTATAAAAATAAACTAAAATAAAAATCCCACAGGTTTCCGTGTTATCTTGAGCGTGAGCATGGGAAACCTCAGATGTACATCACTAATTGTGCATGAAATACAATTAATCAGTGTGTTGTTTTTTGTATTCTTTTCAAGCTCTGCTACTCTATACTGACCCTGTGCAAGCTGTGTATCAGTGCAAAGCGCTTCTTCATTGCGGTTAGCAGGTTGTGTGTTGTTTTGCGTACGTCACCCATGCCATCAGTGGTGATTTCATCTTCTCAGTCAGAATTTCCTCCGTCAGTCGGATGGGAATTCAGCGTGACCCGGTGTCCCCCCTTCTTGTGCTCCTCTGCCTGGTTCTCCACACCATCGTCCATGTCCACAGTTCTTATGTGGGCAGTCACGGACCCAGTGTCCAGTCTGTCCACCAGCTTCACCCTGGCGTCCTCCGTCCTCGTCAGGGTGGTTCATGTAGCTTGAGCCCTGAGGAGAGTTGCTTCGGAAGAACCATGAATGATGTTGTGCTGTTGGCTCGGTTTTTACTTCCATCATTCATCCAGGAGGTGGTGCTTTCCAGCGCCGATGTGTTGGGAGTGTCTGACAGACTAGACCACTCCTTCAGTAGGAAGCCGATGCAGAGGTGGAGTTCGACACGTCAGAGAGGGTGGGAGTAGAGTAGAGCAGAGGCCATGGTGGTTGGATGGATGTTTGAAGAGGAGGAGTCCAGTCACTTTCCTCACACATCCGACGTCCAGTACAAATCAACCTCGAAAGAGAGCAGATGGCACGGAGACACATGTATCTGTAGTAAAACCCTTTCATGTCCCTCATGATGTTTTCTCTCCCTGTTCTCTCCCTAAGCGGATGTCCCTCTGCTTTCTATCTCTGCTTCCAGCTTCACTCATCCAAAGTGACTTCTCAATCTTCTTTTTATCCCCGGTTTTCCTGTTTCCCAGTGAACATTTTAGCAGAACCAGTCACTGTCTCATGCTCAAACTTCCCCCCTTTGGGGAAACCATTCACTCAATTCTCTCACACGTCCCACGCACTCGGGCCCATACTTTCCTGACATGTCATTACATATTGGGGTGTCCGGAGGACTCTCCACTAGGAGACCAGGTCTTTCCGGTCTCCTAGTTGTCAACAGATCTGTTATCCATTTTCAATTGGACGTCTCCAACGGCCTTTTCGCCTCTACGGTCCCAGCCCAGACCCGAGGGTGCAAAAGTGCTAAAAAAACCCTCTCCAATCTCTCTCCCACTCCAAACACTAAACACTCTGGGAGGATTGAAGTTTTATGCTGTGTATTATAGTGACCGGCACTACATCAGTCACTCGCCCTCCAACCAGTCCAATATGGAAAGAACTCACCGGGTGCTTGTAGGAGTTTCCCCGAAAAGGAGGGAAACCAGTTCGTGGATCCTAGCGGTGGTCCGGACGGTAGGCTCAGACCCAGTCCCCATAGAGTCCATCAATGGCGGCAGGGCTGCAGCAATTTGTCCGCAGGATGGCCAATCACCAGGTCTCTGTCCTCCGCCGGATTCCACTCGTAGGATCCTGTTCGTGACGCCAACTGTTATGGCAATTTTATTTAATAAAGGGCTTCCGCCGGTGAGTTCGTTTTGGTATCTTTTATTATGCTGTACAGCAGGAGAAGTCACGCAGTCAACAGAGTAACAGAGTGAGTTCTGCCCTCGCAGGGGCGTGCAAGCCTCTAATAACTATCTGCTGCGTTCACTCCCAGGGGCCTTGACTGCACCCAGCCATTGGCTGGACACAGGAAGACTCCCACGAGTGCCGCAGCTGCTACGCTAAGATTATCAGGAAAAATAAATTCTAGACAAAGCATTCGCGGTTCCCCACACATCTGAGTGTGTGAGCTACGGTTGTTTACAAAAATACCTCTGTGAGCACTACAAGTGAGAAAAAGCATGCATACATGAGAAATTTCCATCACAGTGCTGTATTTTGATTTCAAAAACTTTTCTTCATTTTCACCTCTAAACTGAATCAGAAGTCGGGTTTCATCGGGGTCCCTGTGTCAAACATATTACGTTAAAAACATGATAAAAGATGATGTTAATACAGTGATTAGTGCTCTTCAGAAGTTACAAATGTACGATTGGAAACGGTGCTACGCAGCGCTAAAACGTTAATCCATGACTGGGACACTGTCACGCTAGTTTATCTATAAATTCAGTGAAGCAAATACACTTTTTATAGCTTTTTAAATAGTATACAGAAAGCAATCTTACATTTGTGCGACTCTGTGGTGGGCGCCATGTTGTTTTTTTCTGTCCAATGTGAAACTCCGCCTACCTCTATTGAGAATAGGGAGCATCGATGCAGACTTCGCTGAAAGGGGTGAAATAGCCCTTCCCCTTACCCCGACCCCTATTCAAAAAGTAGAATTGGGATAGCCCTTAAGCCTCGTGAACGCGCATATCATAGGGGTAGGGGTAAGGGGTAGAATTGGGATTGGCCCTAAAAGACCAGCAAGACTGACTCATTTTGGTTTATTCATTTATTGGTGTTTTCTTTTATTTTTATTGCGCGCTTTTGTATTTTGTAAATATACCATTTTGCATTCAAATCATTTTGCAAGTAAACGTTCCTCACTTGCACTCCTGTGTGTGTGTCCATGCTTTTACTCACCCTCGGCTCCCTGCCGAATTTAGAGCTTCTGATCTGGCGTAACAGTCCCTTCATATTTTCATTTTTCTGAGGCAGCTGAATTGCTCAACCTAAATATCAAGGGTACATTTGTGCTACACTTGGTAATGAGCATGATTCCCCCTCAATTATTTCTGTTGTCATAAAAACAAATTAGCACAATGCGATGTACTCTTTCCCACTTATTTCATATGACACATTACATGACATTAACAGTAGCACATTTACAGCTGTTCATTCAGTTTATTTTTGTGAATCAATTCAAAAATATAACCCTAGTTTTTAAAACCACCAAAAGACACTCTGTTTGGGAATGAATTTACAAACTAGAAACTGCAAACTGAAACGAGAAAATTCTCGAGGAAATTTTGGCTTTGTGCCTCCAACCTGCTGCCGAATCTGTGTGTGTGTGTGTGTGTGTGTGTGTGTGTGTGTGTGTGTGTGTGTGTGTGTGTGTGTGTGTGTGTGTGTGTGTGTGTGTGTGTGTGTGTGTGTGTGTGAGTGAGAGTGTGTGTGTATAAAACTCCTCCATACTCCTCCTGTGAGCTCTGAGGGAGAGGAGCCATGACAGATTCTGCAGCTGCGCTGCTGTTGCCATAGAAACAAGCTCCACTCTCCAGCCATGACAGTGAATCCACAGTTTTTCATGCAGTGTGCAGGGTTGAAGAAATGTCGTTTCTTGGGGACCGAGAGGCGAAATTGAATTTTTTTTTTTTACACAGTGTGAGTCACAAGCCTTTCATGGATTTATCCTGAAAATTTCATGTCTGTAGGATCATCCATTCAGCCACAGCGAATGTGGGAAGATGAGTGAAGCTTTGGAATCAGGTGAGAAAATCTGTCTCCAAAATGTATTGAAGCGGATGGAAGAAATTCCTGCACTCTCCTCAAACAAATGCATCTGGAGAGAGAACCTTTTGAGATAGAGACAAAATGACTTGATTGTGATCATCACAACAAAAATCCCTACGTTTTGAGGTATAATTTTTGAAGATTGAGCCAGAAATGTGGTCAGGACGACGAGAGAGAGAAATTCTTTTGGGTTTGAATCGAGAGCCTGCCGCACTCTAATTTAAATATGCACACTCTAACCTCTCCAATACACACCCATTATAAAGTCACAAAAATGGCTGATGCACTCTCTGTACTTTAAGGCTCGTAGTTTAAATTTGGTAAAAGATATTGAAATGAGGTTTGCACATCTGCGTAGAGGACAAAAATGCCTACGTTTTGATATATAAATTACGTCTCTACATGAAAGTATGGCGACTCACTGTGGAGTTGTTCGGGGATTAATTTTTTGGTGTCACAGCTTAGATGATAGAGTGGCAAGCATTGGTAACGCAGCACCTAGCAACTGTTGCTAAGTAACATGATGTAATTGAAATGAAGGCCATTCTGTAGCCTTTCAAGTGCAGTTTCTGCAATGTTTCTACAGCTTACATCTCTGCACTGTGGAAGCGACACCGCAGTGACAAGTCAATTTTTATCAGCTGTTACGACAGAGAGAGAGTTGAGTTGTACAGACCAAACTACGATATTCAGAGGACAGAAAACAAGGATCTGAACACAGAACACATCAACAGCAGTCATGGACATTAATCGAAGAGAACTGCAGCGGGGAATCAGTCAGGAGCTTAAAACGTTCAAACAAAAGTTAACGGGGAGACAATGGAACTTGTTGAAGTCAGGGACTCCAGACTTTGCTTCAACAGTAGTTTTAGCAGAGTTTGTTATGAACGTCATTGACTTATCGTCAAAATATTTTTTTGAGAAGATTGACGATGAAGTTAACCTGACAGAGCAGATGGTTAAGGACTCTCTCAGTGCCACACTTCCTGAGAGTTTAGCTCTGTATTTTGATGCTCAGGTAGACTATGCTGACATCTCAAGGAGCCTGATCCAGTCTCTGGCTGAAGAAGTCACAGTACGTGTGAGTTCAGCTCAGTCTGGAGGGGCAGCAGAAAAGCCGACTCTTGGTCAACCTGTCACTCCACCTGAGCGACTGCACAAGGTGCTTCAAGTTGCAGAAGAAATGATGAAGAACATTCTTCAGGAGATGTCACATAGTATTTTTGGAAAAAAAGAAACGCTGAGGAAAAGTGAGGCAGAAGGAAAGACAGGACGGGACACTGAAGGAGCAACAGACCACCCAAAAGAGACGTTCACTGTCATCTGGGAATTTCTTGAAGAAATTGCCCTTCCTCTTCTCGATGACATCCCTGATCCTGATTACCAGGAAGTGAAATATAAGCTTGTTCAAGTCAGTAAGAGAGCCTCAGAATTTGCTGATGATATTCTGAGGGATTTCAGGGCTCAAAATGTCTGGAGTAGATCTGGAAATGTGCAGCCAGAACAGAAGTACAGACAGACGCTGAAAGTTGCTGCTGATAGGATCATGAACGTTTTGGATTGGGTGTTTTCAATAGTGTATATTTGCCGTATTGTGGTAAAACTGCACACCAGTGACTTCTCACCATTTCAAGACCAGAAGGCATTGCTGACAGTGCTGGAGCATGTTGAATCTGTTCTCACATTCCAAAAGGTTCAAATGCCAAAAGTCAACGTGTTCCCCAAAATTTGCTCTATTTTTCAAGAGCACGTCTTTCGTACTTCAAAGCCTGATATTGAGGGAAAAGTGAAGCAATATTTTTCAATGAGGGAGTGGTGGCTGAGCACTCACTATGAGAGCTACCGGAGCAAGGTGATGCTCACTTTACAGGATGCTCAACAGGTGATCTCAGCTTCACCTGAGGGTCCAGAACCTGATCTGAATATACCTGTCGAGCCAGAGTCACTTGACAAGCCACAGTCACCTGTTGAGACCCTGGAAGTTCTGAAGACACAAAATCACCCTCATAGCTTGTTGCTACCTGTCACCTTGTCATGTGGGTCAGTGGAGGTGCAGCTCGAGGCGCTAGTGGATTCGGGAGCATCAAACAACTTCATATCGGAGCAGCTGGCGCGGAGGCTGGGGGTCGCCTTCGACACGTGTTCTCAAATCAAATGGGTCATCACTGCTTGCGGAACCAAAGTTCCTGTTGAGTTTCGTACAGCCCCAGTAACGCTACTTTCCCCCGGAAACCATAAGGAGATGATAAGTTTCCTCATACTTCCTACTAAGTCCAAGGTAGAGGTGATCCTTGGATACCCCTGGCTGGAGCTCCACCACCCTCTCCTCTCCTGGACTGAGCAAAGGGTGGTCTTATGGAGGGCATCCTGCCTAGCCAACTGTCTCCAGTCCGAGGCCTGTTCTCCATCTCTGCCCATCCATCAGCCCACCGAGGAGTTCTGTAATCTCTTAATGGTGCCTCTGGTTTTCCATGACTTGGCTCCTGTATTTACCAAATCCAGAGCATTGTCGTTACCCCCTCACATGCCCTACGACTGTTCCATTGAGCTGGTGGAAGGAGCGACCTTGCCATCTGTACAGGAGAGACTCTACAAGCTTTCAGACTCTGAGAGGGAGGCCATGGAAGTATACATCAATGACGCACTAGAAGCCGGAATCATCCGACCCTCCTCATCTGATTTCGAGGCAGACATCTTCTTTGATCCTAAGAAGGATGGCTCTCTTCGTCTGTGCATCGATTACAGTCAGCTCAACAACATCACGGTCAAGGACAAATACTTGTCCCTTATGGACTTTGATTTCAAGTTGCTGCAGGGAGCCACCATCTTTACGAAGCTGAAATTGCGCAATGCGTACCACCTGGTTCGCATCCGAGAGGGAGAAGAGCGGCTGACGGGGTTCAGGACACCGATGGGGCATTTTGAGTACCTGGTCATGCCCTCCGGCCTCACCAACGCCCCGGCAGTGTTCCAACGTCTAGTTAATGATGTGCTGAGAGACTTCCAAAACGCTTTTGTTTTAGCGCATCTTGATGAAATTCTGGTGTTCTCTAAATCCAAGGAGGAGCATGTCAGCCAAGTCTGGCAGGTGCTACAGAGGCTCTTTGAGAAGTGCTTGTATGTCAAGGCGGAGAAATGTGAATTCTTCCATGCTTCCACGTCATTCCTGGGGGTCGTCATCACTGAGGGCTCAATCACGGCGGATCCAGCTAAGGTCAAGGCATTGGTAGACTGGCCCATTCCCAACAACCGCGAACAACTGCAACGCTTCCTGGACGTTGCTAATTTTTACAGGCTCTTCATCAAAGGTTACAGTGAGGTGGCATGTCCCCTCACGCAGCTCACATCCACTAACTCACACTTCACCTGGTCTAAGAAGGCTATGAGGGCCTTTGCTTGTCTCCAGAAGTGCTTCGACAGCGCCCCCGCCCCGTGGTATGTGGACCCAGACCAGCAGTTAATCACGGATGCATTTGACTCTAAGTTTGACAGAAACGCCGAGGAAAAAGAGCCTGAGGATGGCAAGGTCCACTCCCCTGACATCATCCCGAAGCTTTCGTCTCCCACAGAGAGGACCGACAGTGTGGGGGACCAGGGGCCGAGCACTCAGTATGAGAGCTACTGGAGAACGGTGATGCTCGGTTTACATTACGGTCAACAGGTGATCACAGCTGTTCTCACAGCTGTTTTCAGACTTGTGTTTTCACAGACAATTGTGGAACCAGAGTCACCAGAGGAACAAGAGTTGCTAGTAGACCCAGAACCACCCACTGAAAGTGAACCGGCAGTGGACCAAGATTCCTCTGAGAAGCCACAGTCACCTGTGGAACCACAGTTGCCTGTGAAAACAGAGTCACCTGTGGAACCACAGTTGCCTGAGAAAACAGAAATACCGGTTGAAAGAGAGTTTCCTGATGAACCAGAGTTGCCAGTGGACCCGGAACCACTCATTGAAACGGAACCGCCAGTGGACCCACATTCCTCTGAGAAGCCAGAGTCATCTGTGCCTCAGTCCCAAACAGAGGTTGAGGTGGCCGATCCTGCTGAAGCTGTTGGTCACACAGAGGAAGAAACAGAACAGGAGAAAATTTCCAAAGCACAGCTTCATCTTGTGCTGTGTGACCTGATGTCACGCGTCTTTCTCAAGGCTAAGCTGGCCTGTAGTGAGAATTACAGTCAGAAAACCTTTGACTGGCTGCTGCAGGAAGTTTGGCCTGAAGTCATGGCAGCAGAGATTTCTTTCACGCCTGAAAATGTTAAAAAGATGCCCAAGGAAATTTTCAAGGCACTTTACAAAAAGTGGGGCTCATTAGACAAGGTCGCCCTTGCGATGACATTGCAAGAAAAAGAGGTTGTTGATTACATTACCTCTTCTGTGATAAAAGCATCACAAACCCAAAAAAGAGTCTCAAAGTGTTCAGCAAAATGTTCTCTGTGCTGAGGAAGACCGTCTCCAGGCATAGCCCTTTCAAACATGAAAAAGTCAGTAAGTGAATGAGACTTCATGTAGTCATGAGGCAGACAGCACCACCTTGGAGCTCCCTGGTCCTCAAGCAGGAAAAAAAACACAAAATGAATGACATTTATTCAATTTAGATTTATATAGTGCCAAATACAAAACAGCAATTTCTCAGCACTTTTACAGAGAAACCCAACACATGAGCAAACATGGGGAAAGGAAGACTCCCATTTAAAAAGAAGAAATGTTTGCAGAACCAGGCTCAGAGGTGGCGGCTTTCTGCTGTTTCGGCTGTGAGTCGAAAGGAGAGAAATGAAGAGGACAGACCAACTGTCATGGTTCAGACTCAGAGACTCAGGCACGGACAGAGACACAGCAGAACAGGTGTACTTCAAACAATTTCATTTACAGAAAGAACCAGCACAGAAACCAAACCAATCCAGTTATTCCAAAAATTCACAGAGGAGCTTCCAAAGAACAGAAATAGCAATCCAAGCCTAACTGAAGGCTTATGTTTAAGAACATAAACAAGGACTGTGCAGAAACCTAAAAAGCCAAAAGCAAACCAGGCCTGAAGGGAACCAAGGATCTTACCACTGAACCAAAAACCCACCACGACAATCCAGTGAGGGACACCGCTTGCTGAGGAGGAAGCATAAAGGTGGTGGGATAGTGGATGCTCAGCCAGTGAAGAGATTGGATGAAAATGCTGATGCAGCAGCACAGAGGGGTGAGGTCCGAGGGACTTTTCCAGCAGAGTCAGAGCAAAGCAGAGGAGGCTCAGGGGCGTCATCCAGGACGGGGTGCAGCAGGGTGGTTCCTGAAGGTCGCAGAGGACAAGCTGGTTAGAGCAGAGTGGAGCACAGCACAGCAGAGTGCATCAGACAGCAGCAGAGCAACACAGGTACTACTGACTGTTGGTCGTATTACGGTCCGACGCTGCACTGTGGTCTGAGACAGCTTTATAGGGTGATGAATTGTTTGAATACCCCACTGCAGGTGAATGCACTCAGGTAATCAGCTGCTTCCCTGTATCAGTCCACACCCCACTCACCAGAAGCATATGCCCACCCACAGAAAAGGAAAGGAGGGGAGAAAACAAAAGCAAGGACTGCCACTAGCTGAAGCTGGAGGTAAGGGGCATGATGGACAGATTCTCTGAACCAGCTCAGCATTGCTCCACTCGCTGCAGGAGGCTTCATGAACCTCGGGGATTTTGTGTGTGTGTGTGTGTGTGTGTGTGTGTGTGTGTGTGTGTGTGGATGTGTGTGTGTGTGTGTGTGTGTGTGTGTGTGTGTGTGTGTGTGTGTGTGTGTGAGAGAGAGAGACGTACTGCAATTTACATGATTGATTAAGGCTGTATTGATTTCATGATTATTTAAAGGGGCACAGGGCATGACAGTACCCCTCTCCCAAGGTACATCTACTTGCACACGTCGGGGCAACCATCCCAGGTGGAGGAGAGGGGCAGACGTGACGGGCTCAAACAGAACACGGACTCTGCAGCAGACGGGGAATCGGAACTGTGCCCAGCAGAAATAGGAACGGGGGGACAGAACTGCGCCCAGCCCAGCAGAAACAGAAACGGGGGGACGGAATGGCGCCCAGTCCAGCAGAAAAGGGAACAGGGGGACAGAACTGTACCCAGCAGAAACAGGAACGGGGGGACGGACCTGCGTTCAGCCCAGCAGAAACTGGAACGGGAGGACGGAACTGTGGCCAGCCCAGCAAAAATGGAAACAGGGAATCAGAACTGAGGAGACAAACTCAGTAGGGGACGGGGGGACAGAACAGCACCCAGCAGAAAGTCGACGGGGAATCGGAACTGGGGACAAAGAGTCGGCAGGGGACGGGTGGAATCGGAACTGGGGAGACGGACGGGGGTAGTCAGAGTCTTAATGTTATAAGTGTGAAAAAAAAAAAAAACAAAATAAATCACAAATTCACAATATATGTAGGAGTCATAATATTGTGTGTGTATGTGTGACTGGGTGTTTAAGGCTTCTATGTTGATGTAATGCATGTGGTAATGGCCGTGATTGACAGGTAGCTTTCAAAAGGGCGTTTTACCTGCAGTCAGCGGGAGAGAGGAGAACGGGTGTCGTTCTGCTTTGCACAACTGGGTTAGCACTGGGTGTTAGAAACTGTTTAAAATGAAACACTGTCTGATCTTTATCAGTGATCACTTTGTCAACCTCAGATACACACTGTGAGAGTTCCGCTACAAGTGCCGCCATACAGGAACCTGCCAGTGTGTCAGAAGGTGAAGACACTGCAGGGGATGAGTCTCATTTCAATTATCTGTATCTGAGAAATATATGTATGTTTTACATGAAACTACAGGGACAGCATCTTTTTCCAGTGTCTACCATTCAAAACATTGTTGAATAAATGCAGAATATTAGGGCTGGGCGATATGGCAAAAAAAAAAAAATGATCACGATTTTTTTTTCATATCATTCAATCTCGATTATAATCACGATATGTTATATTGTTTTAAACCATCTGCACTGAAAACTATAGAATAGTTTAACATTTTATTAACAAACCAAGTAAATAGCAATGCAAATTAAATAATATAAACACAGAAAAATATAAGAACAATCTCACTTAACAGTGCAGTAAATGGGAAAAAAAAATCCAGCACCAAGATAATAAAATCTTGCAATGCATCGTTTTTTTCAGTAAAAGAGAAGAACTGAATGATCATTAGTTAAAGTGTGACAGTTTACAGCCCTGAGGATTT
The DNA here is from genome assembly GCF_902148845.1 of Salarias fasciatus. Taxonomy (NCBI): domain Eukaryota; kingdom Metazoa; phylum Chordata; class Actinopteri; order Blenniiformes; family Blenniidae; genus Salarias; species Salarias fasciatus. The sequence goes on from NW_021941243.1 coordinate 57,953, forward strand.
TTGTTGCTATAAAAGATTAAAAAATTAAAGAAACCACCTGGGGATAATGAAGGTGCTTTAGAATGTAAACATTATTTTCAAGTTCTGATGCTAAATATGCTGCTGCCATCATTAATGCTTGCATCAAATGTACAAAATATAAATAATCTAGATTGGACAGATTAGACTTAAAATGCAACAGTACAAAACTACAATAATAGAAAAAAATAGACAAAAAAAATTAATCATTTTTCTCCTCTTAGAATGTTGCTCGTATGGTGCAGTGGCCTGAAAAGACAGCACTGGCTACATTTACGTGCAGTCAATATTCGTGTTAAGATAAATATTCTGGTTTCTGAAACATTTGGAATAACCCCAGGGAGATCCCCATTCAGACCACGGCCACAGACGACGCCATGACTGCATTTACACTTCATGCCACTAGGTGTGCTGTTTGCATGTTCAACCTCATTTTACACAGACACCACAGAAGAAGAGTGCTGCAGGCAGCAGGCTCTCTCTGCATGTTGTTAGAAGAAGAGTGTCAGCGGAAAGACGTGGTAATATGTTCAATGATGCTATGCAGCGTTTTTTCAATAAAAGAGAAGAACTGAACGATCGTTAGTTAAACTGTATCACAAGTAGTTCCTGGACTCAAAAGACCAGATTCCTTGCGGATCGGTGTGCTAGCAGCGGTGTGCTAGCAGCAGTGTGGAGCAGCCTTTCCTGTCAACAGTAGTCTCATCTTCAGAGGATAACGCCGAGGCTGACTTCATCTGCTTCGCTGCCCTCGGCTCCACGTTCAGCTCCATCTCTGATTACTTCTCAGACAACTTACAGGTGGATGTTGAGCAGGAAAACGTCGACTGTGTCACGCACATTTCTGCCATGCCTGATCGAGTAAATGTGCTCACAGCTGATCACCGTGATCGACTGGAAATTAATCGTGATCACCAATCACGATCGTATAATCGCCCAGGCCTAAGAGACACCTTCAATCTTCCAACAGCACACTTCTTTAAGTATCTGCAGATCAGACATTTTATCTGCTCCCAACAAGGTGGATGCGTAAACTTCTCTAGAACCTCCTGCATCCTCAAAGACATCCGACACCCGAGGGACATGGTGTCTCTGATATACAGCAGGATACTCGGTCTGCTAAACAATAAAACCCTGAAATGCAGAGCAAAATGGGAACAGGACCTTTGTCTCAGCTTTACAAATTCTGAATGGGAAACACACTGCAGTGCAGCTCAAAACTTTTTCTTTAACAGCCGTCACAGGCTTCTTCAGTTCAATCTCATTCATAGAGTTCATTTAACACCTGAGAGACAACACCAAATTGTATAGTACAATCTCTGAGCTTGGTCCTCGGTGTAAAGTCGCTGTAGGGAGTCGATATGTTTTGGGAGTGTGTAAAGCTAATGCACTTAAAGATATCACAGGGATAGAGATCTCTCACTCGCCAAGACTGATTTTGATTGGGGACCTATCTGCTCTAGATGGGATGAAGAAAAAAAACGTTTTCTTAGGATATCCTTAATTGCTGGAAATAAATGCATTGCAATACTATGGAAAAGTGAAAACTCACCCACTGCTTCAATGGGGCTGAAGGAAATTGCATCATACATGGCCTCTGAGAAAAAATATGTTCAATATTTTTGAAAAATGTTGGGGTGACTTTAAAAGGTACCTTCATCACCTCTCACAGGGAACTGGCTGCGCACTGCTGCTGGTGTGGCGGTGGTTGCTGGATGTGGCAAGCCGATAGGCCTGGCTTTGCTCCTCTACACCTAACTGTTGACCTTTGCTAGGCTTTGGGTTCTCCCGGGCCACTCATGGTCCGGTGTTACTATCATTACTGTTATCACTTATCTCATGTATTCATTATCCATATTATTATGGCTTGTCTACGCTTATATGTAAATAGGTGTGTAGAAACACAAGATTATGCTTATGGAAATATATTGCTTCCCCTCTCTTCCTTTTTTTTTCTTTTTCTCTCTTTAATTTATTTTCTGTTATTTTAATTTATTTTGCTAGGGTTAGAGTTGGCTGAGAGGGTTTAATTTGGGTGGGGGGGTGGATATGGGTTTAAGTAGTAGATCCATTACTGTTAATGGTTCTTTGATTTGTATTTGTAAAAACACTAATAAATAATTTGTTAAAAAAAAAAAAAAAGTACCGTACTGGCCCGAATATAACACGACTCTGAATACAACACGACCCCTATTTTTCAAATATCATTTTGTGAAAATAAAAATATGTTGAACACAATAAAGGTTACTCATGAGAGAACTTATTATTGTACAATTATTTAAACTCAAAAACTCACAACAGAGATAATATTTCACGTGATTTAAGATTAAAAGAAATATTACTGCAGTATTAAATAAAAATATATTCTCTTTCTCAAAAAAAAGCAACAATAAGCTCCAATTAAGAACCTCAAAGATAATGATGTAAATAACTTTATAACCATCAAATTCAAGTTCTGTTCAACTTCATGAACATTAATAATTCAGCCTCCGTGAATCTTGGGTTCAGTTTGGCCTGAAGAGAACAGTTCTTCAGAAAGAAAGCAGGAGATTTCAGCTGGTCTGAGCTTTTATTACTTTCTCCTGAAGACACTGTAAAACTGAAACACACCAGATATACACAGAAGTGAACAAATACACAAGATGCATCACAACATACATCACTGTCTAAAGACAGAACAAGTCAGTATTTCAAATCAAAGCCGCTAGCTCAATGCTAACTAATAATGGAAACCCCATTAACATGCTAACGGAATTAGCATCTCCGTTGAAACTTCAAAACAAACTGACAAACTCACAAGTTTCACTTCTATCCTGAACATCAACTAAGTATACTCGAGTACTTACAGGTAGATATTTTCGATGCGCTGTTTGAAATGAACCTTAGAAAAACACACAGCAGCCACACTGCTCAGTCTTCTTCTCACACTGCTGCAGGCTGACACTCTGTCCAGCTCACTAGCTCCCCCTGACGGGGCGGCTGAGTCACTGCATGCAATCAGAGGCAGTGCAGGTCACCGGGACTTTGGCTCCATCTAGTCCTCGATTATAACACGACCCCATTTTTGAGAATACCATTCCTGGAAAAAAATATCGTCTTATCGTCTTGTTTTCAATGAAGACATTGTAAAAATCGGCGACACATTAATACAATCGGACCTGTTCACAGCAGAGAACAGCTTACTTGGGAACACAGTGCTTTAAAAAAGTGGTAAAGCTGTCTGTCGTCAGACTATTTATTTGTGAAAATTGAAAAAAAAAAAGTTCTCAATTTTGACTTTTGAAAAGTGGTAAGACCATATATTATTGAAAATTGAAAAAAAAATCAGTATTTCTAGTTTTAAAAAGTGGGAAGGCTTTAAAAACGTTTAAAAAAACACTTAATTTCAACTTTAAAATGATGATGAGGCTATAATAATGCCGTTTATTAGTGAACAAACCAAAAATTCATAATTTCAAGTTTAATAAAGTGGTAAGACAATTTAGTAGTGACATTTAAAAAAAAAAAAAATCCAAATTTCAACTTTAAGAAAATGGTAAAGCCATTTATCCGCGAAAAAAAAGTCATATTTCTAACTTTAAAACAGTGGTAAGGCTACAGTAAAACCATTTATTAGGGAAAATTGAAAAAAAAAATAAGAGGCAACATGAAGCATTGTTTTTTTTTGTTTTTTTTTTTATTCACTGCTTATATTAAACTGAATTTTAGATTTCAGGCTCGAAAAAGTGCGATAGAGAGACCAGTATACAATGTGATTTTGATGTTTCTGAGAAGCTCAAGTTACTGACATGACAGTCAATTTTGGAATGTTCTGTTTGTTCTCATGTCATTGAGGATTTCTTTTGATCAAAAGAATCAGATCTGTGATTTGTGGATTTTGGCTCATTAAATTGTTAAAAAGAAAAAAAAAACAGGTTGATGTATTTAGAATACTTTTGTTCTGTATTAATAGTTAACAGGGACCATTTTTAACCATGAAAAGAAAGGAATTAAAAAAATATACAAAATAAATAGAAATGTCAACTTGATAAAAACAACCTCAATGCTTTGAAAAGTGGGTGTGGCGTCACCGCAATATAAAGAAACTGGTCTTCATGTGAATGTTCCCTTCAGATTCCAGATCTGTGAAATATTTCCCAAAATGTCTCAACTGAAGCAGGGTGTGTGTGAGTGTGTGTGAGAGAGTTCATACTGAATGCTTTGGCTGCTCTTCACCATCGCAGAAGCAAAACAGGAATATTTCCATGTCAGAAATCCCCGGTGTTTTTTTTTTCTTCTTGGTCTCTGGATCGTCATCATAGCGTGTGAATCCTCCGATCGGCTCCCTCTAGAGGCCCGACTCCATCTACGCAGGCTGTAGTAACGACGGTAACTTATCCACTATTTTGTAACACAAAAACGAAAACAACCTGAAATGACTTTATACTAATTCTGAATAAAGAGGCTTTGATACCAGAGTTTCAGTTTACAGGATTTATTATTTGTTTTCAGTGAAGATCGAGTTTCCAGAAAGACATTTTCTCTTTTTATTGGAATAATCTAACTTTATTTAAGATATTTACAGTGTGACAAAGAAAAGAGAATCGACCTGTTAAGACGTGCTGATTTGTTAGGATGAGTCGAGTCGAGGAGGAAAGAAGAACCGAAGCTGGTTTGGATCCGCCGGCCCAGAAAGGAGTGCATGCTGGGAGTTCCGCTGGATCCGTGCGTTACGTAGAAAAATAAAAAAAAATGGAGCGCGTCGCAGACGAGTGCATAGTGGTCTGGTGATGTGGAGAGAGTAGCCGTTTGCGTGGCGACGGCGCTCACTGCTTGTTGAGGCTCCAGAGGGGGTCCAGGCTGCTGAGCGGGTCGTCGGCAGTGGCGGCGGCGCCGTGCAGACCCTGACCCTCCGCCGGCTGCAGGAAGCTCTGCTTGGTGACCCGTTGCTTGCCCCGCCCGCCACCGCCCTCCATGGAGAAGGCCTCGGGCGTCAGCGAGGCCAGCAGCTCCAGGGCGGAGGAGGCGGGGGGCGGGCTGACGCTGGGCGGGGGCGGGGTGGAGGGGGAGGAGCCGGCGGCGGCGGCGTCCAGTCCGTTGGGCGGCGGTGGGGAGCACGGGGGGCTGAAAGAGGGCGGGGGCTCTGGCTGCGGCTGGAAGTCGTCCGGGGACTCGGAGGACGGCGGGGTGGGGGCGAGCGGCTCCTCCCGCCCGCCGGGGGCGCCGCCCTCCATGGCGGGGTCGGTGGCGCTGGGTGGCCGGACGCTCAGCTTGGCGATGGTGGCCTGGATGGAGCTGATGGGCATGTCTGCACCCAGGACCAGGTCCTGCTGCGACTCCTGGCGGGAGTAAGACTGCTGGGGGGGAGAGAGAATGTCAGACTGTCAGAACAGCTAAGAACAGAAACAAGAAGCGTTTCCATGGAGACAGCGCTCCTCTAAGCAGGAAGCCAAAATGGAAGCTAATCGTAAAATCAGCATCGAGCAGAGAGCGAGAGACACAAACAGTTTACACAACGTTTTGAAAATGGCAGAAATGGCAGAATCGCTGCGTATGACATATCACCAGGCCACTGGGTGGCGCTGCTGGAAGTTGTTCCAGGAGAATTTGGACTGAGAGTCAATCAGTGTTTTTACTGTCCGTCTACTGAGCATGTGCAAAACGACTGATCATTATTCACACAGGAGCAGCGTTTCAGAAAAGTAGCATTTCAACCGTTTCCATGGAGACAAAACGTTTTCAAAAAGTTGCTTCTTCACTTGAGAATTTGGTGTGAACCAGGGTCGAGGCTCCTGAGGGATCGATCACCAGACGTCTACCTCCGTCACTGACGGAGCCTAAATCCATAACGTCAAGCAACGTTTTATCTGGAATCTGGAAACTAGCCTCAAACCGTGCGGCGCCCTGCCAGCCGGCGGCGAGCTCTTCACACTGCGCGACAAAGAGGACGGTTCGTCTGTCACTGCTGCAGTGTGGAGACACTGAGCTCCTCAGCAGATCGAGCTCATCAAAATGAACAATACTCAAACTGAGCCAAAGAAATTTTTGCTTTTTTCCCCCCTTTTTTTGGGGGGGAGAGAAAAAAAAAAAGCTAAACACCTCCTGAAAAATGTGAAGCGTGGTGGTGCAGTGGTTATCACTCTCTCACAGAGACACCAGGTCTGATTTCCCACATTGCACCAGTTTGTGCGTTTCCTGTTTGAACCGCAGCTCCAGATCAGTTTCTACGCCGATGATACTGAAGTGTTGGACGAACCTTTGCGGCTGCAGAGCCGGCGTTCTTCCCGCAGGCGGGGGCGACGCCGTGGCGCTGGAGAACCTGCTCGGCGTGCTTCAACACGGCCTCATAGCAGAACTTCAGGTGGAGCTGCAGTCGGTGAAACCAAGCATTTAGAAAACCCTCCTGAAAGCTTCAGACGCTGGTTCGCTGCAGCGTTTCCAAACCTTCTCCTGCAGCATGTTCTTCCTCTGCTGCCGCATCTTCTTCACCAGCAGGGGGAGCTCCGGGATGCCGTTCCCTGCCTCCAGCTCCTGCACGGCGGCGTACAGCAGACAGAAGGCGCCGGTGCGTCCCACGCCCGAGCTGAAGCACCGGTCAGGGAACGTTTTTAAATCCAAAACTCAAATGTAATTTGTGAATTTGTGAGGGATGCTTTTGGTTTGAACTGACCTGCAGTGCACGACGACGGGTGTGTGTAAGGGCCTCTGGTGGAGGTAGTGTCCGTGGACCTCCTGGATGAAGCGCAGCAGGTTGCTCTTGCTGTCAGGAAGCCCCCTGCAGGCGGAACACACACCGTTACACACCGCTAGCTTCCTGGCCGAGGACTCGGCGGGCCGGCGCCCGGCGGGACTCACAGCTCCGGCCAGGACGTGAACTGCAGGTGGACCACGGTGCGCTTCAGGCTCTGGTCCCGGTACTGCAGGCTGATCATGCGCTCCACGTGCGTGGGGGCCGTCTTCTGCGTGGTGAGGCTGAGCGTGATCGGTCCCTGAGACAGCTGCTGGCCGCGCTCGGTGGGGAAGTACCGCAGGACCTTTCCCTGAGGGAGCAGCAAGTCAACGTCACACCCAGCCAAGAGCCACGGCCTGATGGGAGAGCCCGGTCCGGTAGGTACCTTCTCCAGCTCCTGCTCCGACACCAGCATGACCACCAGCGACACCTTCTGCTCGTACACCATGAGCCAGAAGTCGGCGGCCGTGCCGGTGAGCGGCGCCTGCGTGGCGATGAGCCGCGGGCAGTACGGCGACAGCTCCTCCACGTAGCTGGCGTTGATGTAGTCGTCCTTGCCGGACTGCAGCACCACCCGGTTGAGGTCGTAGGGCATGACGTCCTGGTGCCGGTTCTTCATGGTGTAGCAGCGGGCGATGGCGATGGACAGCTGCCGGGCGTCCTTCTCCTGCTGCTCCTGCAGCTCCTTCCAGCGGGCGTCCAGCACCGACAGGCCGCCCTCCAGCTCCGACGGCTGCTCCAGGGACTCCGCCTGGGCCCGGAAGCGGGCCAGGTCCCCGTGCAGCCGGGCCACGCGCTCGGGGGCCTGGTACGGGTCGCCCTGGATCAGCAGCACGCCCTGACAGCTCTTCTTCCGACGCTCGCCGTCCTGCGGGGTCAGAATCAAACACGAGAGTCACTGAGGAGACGAGATCTTCACTTTAACACAAGAAATACTGAACAGCAGCAAAAGAGAAATGAAAAATTTACCAGCAGCGTTAAACTACATCATGCAGAAACAAATATATTGTTTTGTTTTGCAGAAAAAAAATTCATTTTCAAAGGAAAACTTAAAACTCCAAAAAATTTGGGACAGCATGACATTATAAAACATAAAAAAAATGTTCATTTCAGTTTCCAAACAAATGCTTTTTTAACTTTCATTAATATCTTTTTTTTTTTTTTTTTTTTTTTACAAAAATGTCTTATATTTTTCACATGATTCACATGAAAAAATATCAGTCCTTGTGTTTGATGGGGACTTTTAAACACAGTTTAAAACTTTAATTTAATCTTTCGAATTTGTCTCAGAGAAATTCTGTAGAGCTAAGCTGCACAGGGGCATTGTGGGTAATGACTGGAATTCGCTCTCTAGTGTAGATCCTCAGATTTTTCATTGATAAAATGAATTCTTATCAAAAATAATTACAGATAAAAGAAAGAGTGACATGAAAAACGTAAATTATGTATAATGTTTATTTCTTATATGGATCATTAACTCAAAAATTATACAATGAAAATACAATGAATTTCATCAACAAACTCAGCCAGATTTGACAAAAAGCTTCAATATTACTTTTAAAATGAACAACAGGAAATCAGAATCAGACAATCACTCACAAAAAAAAAGAGCAAAACCAGCATGAAGGTGACACATTTTGGATAAAAGCCAAAAACAGATGAGTGAAAACACGAATGAAACCTACAAACCTAATGATTTAGTGCAAAGAAGCAGAAGTTCAGACTTTTTAAACATTTGTTTCTTGACTCGCTGGTCTCGCTTTACATGAGTCCCTCACTGAACAAGCAGAACGCTGCTCACATTCGACTGGAGACGGCAGCTTCTAAAACCCTCACATAACAAATCTGACTGATCGGAAAAAGCTTCAACAACAGAACCGAACGGAAGGAGGAGTTTCCGGACAGGAGCCGACGGCTCGCTTTAAAGAACCGTTCAGTTCCGACTCATGGCCGGGTGGAGGAGACGCCTCAGGAACCGGAGTGAGATTCTCCTTCCAACAGCAGCTGGCCGGGAGTCTGAGACTGAGCCGGATCTGAGAGCCGAGTCCTGAGCTCCGGCAGGTGAGTCGAGTCGTGAAGGTGAATTTAAACTGTGCCGAGCGATTCTGGAAAAACAACCTAAAAAAGCAGCTCTCTTTCCTCTATGTTCCTCTTTTCATGCATTTCATTCTGTTTTGATTTACATTGAAACACAAAGTCATTACTTTCAGTCTTCTTCCTTCCTCTGAGGCGCCTTTACTCCACCTAGCGAGTCAAAACGTTTCCACGGCAACGGCAGAAACTCTGAAAGCGATGCGCCGGTGTGTGTCACTCAGCTCTGAAGCCGGAGGAAGCGTGAAGGCTGGTTCCTACCTGCGGGTCGGCCTTGGTGGGCTGCAGCACGTTGGCGGGGGCCGGGGCCCCCCCCGGCTGGCTCTCGGGGCTCGACGACAGCAGGTCGTCCGTGCTGGAGTTCTGCCGCTGGAACAGCGAGGCGGAGGGGGAGACGGCGGAGGGGGAGGGCAGAGGGGGCGGGGCGGCGGCCGGCGGGGGCCTCTGCTGGGGGGGGTTCAGACCCAGGGAGCCGGGACCCGGGGAGGGGGAGGGGGAGGGCGAGGGCGAGGGGGGGATGGAGCCGGGGGGCTGAGCGGCGGCGGGCCCCCCCGGAGAGGGCTGGATCATGTGCTGAGCCGGGGGGGCGTGGGGCTGCTGGGGGGCACTTGAAGGTACGCTGGGTCCCGGGGGCGAGGGGTACATGGCGGAGGGCTGGGGGTGGGGCAGAGGAAGAGGAGCCTGAGGTTGCTGGGCAGCAGCGGGCTGGGGGGCCAGAGGCTGCTGAGGCATCATGGGAGCCGCTCCCGGGTAGCAGACGGCCCCCCCGGAGTGGGGGTGCTGGGGCTGACCGGGCATCCGCATGGGCTGCTGGGGCATATTTGGTATCGGAGGCTGCCCGGGGTGGGGGTGGTGCTGCGGGGGGAGGGCATTAGGCGGCATTTGGGGCATCGGGCCCCTGGCGAGGTGGACCTGAGGACCCGGGACCAGATGAGGCTGAGAGGCGGGGGGCATCTGGGGGTGCAGGGGGGGGTGTAGGGGCTGGCTGGTGGGGGGTACGTAGTTCTGTGACACCGGGGGCATCGTCTGGCTCGTGGGGGGCATCTGTGGTCTGGGACCCCCGGGGATCTGCATCTGTGGGTGGGGGGGGATCTGCTGGGCACCGGGGGGCATCGAGATCTGCTGCTGTGGCAACATGTGCTGGTGGGGCAGCCGGGGGGGCATCTGCTGGCCGGGGTGGGGCAGGTAGGGCTGGGAGACGGGGGGCGCCGTTTGAGAGGTGGGGGGTGTCTGGGGGGGCATCTGAGCCTGAGGCGGTCTGGGCATCACGTGAGGGTGCTGCTGGGGCACGTAGCCCTGGGGGGCCTGGTACCCGGGGGGCATCTGCGGCTGGAAGCCGTTCTGCAGCGGGCCCGGGAACGCCTGCTGGTAGTGAGGAGGAGCGCCAGGCTGGGGGGGCATGTAGCCGTGAGGGTAGGCCTGGGGGGGCTGGGGGCTGGGAACGGCCCTGGGTCCAGGCTGGTACCCCTGAGGGGGGGGCTGCGGATACTGCTGAGGATGTTTGGGCTGCTGCGGCGTCTGCGCCGGCACGGGAACCCTGGGCTGGGGCATGAAGGGGGGGTACACCCCCATCTGGGGAGGCACGCTGTAGCCGGCGGAGGCCGCGGGTGGGACGGGGTGGTGCGGGGTGGGGGCGTAGCTGGCGCTGTCCACCGTGGTGGTGGAGGGCCGGACGGGGGTGGGGGCCACGGGGCCCGGATGGGGCACTTGAGGAGCGGGCGGCCGGTAACCGGGCACCATCGCCTGGGTCGGCATCTGAGGAGGCCTCTGTGGAGCCATCTGAGGGAGGGGGCCGCGGGGGAGGGGCCCCGAGGTGGGGAACTGGGCGATCCGTGCCAGCAGCTCTGGGGGGGGCAGGTTGGCGGGGAAGCGGGGCAGAGTAGCGCCTGGAGCTCCGGGCCAGGGCAGGGAGGAGCCGGCGGCGGCGGGCAGGCGGCCGGCCCCGGGGGGCAGCGAGGACAGGTCGGGGGGCAGGCTGCGCAGGTCCTCGGGAAGGTCGCCCCCCAGGGCCAGGATGGCGGCACTGAGCTGGGCCAGCTCGGGGTCCTCGTAGCCGGGCATGGCGGCGTCGACGTCCGGAGCTTTGGGCTTCAGCGAGGGTTTGGCCGCCGTCGGCCGCGCCGGAGGCTTCTTCTGCGTCTCTCTGGAACGGACATTCAGAGGACTCGTTAATCTGGCCGCAGTGCTCATGGGCAGCAGCAGCGCTTCTCCCATGTCCA